>NC_133582.1:4845083-4979546 GCF_964106895.1 Numenius arquata | reverse complement strand
AGTGAGTGCAACAGATGCCAACAGCTCCATGTAATTTTGTTGCTGTAATTCAAAAGGATCATGGACGGTAAGACCAGAAAAAGCTGTTTTATCCACAAGTCCCATGCTCTTCTGCACAACGTCAGACACAGAACTTCAAATTCAGCCCTGACATAAGTAACTGAGGTAACTGGGTGGGTTAGCACTGTGGCTTCAACAAATTCATTGGTGATTTCTTGTTACCACAGCAAAAGGATGGTAAGATGAAACCAGGAGTGTGGTGGCAGCGTGGGTTCAGAAACCTCACTGTGTATTCAAAGGCATGTGGCAAGCCTGGCTAGAGATTGGTGACCAAGGCCACCACCATTCATCTCTGCTCTAAATCAGTTCCTGCTCATCTGGACTGGGAAATCAAAGATAGTGACATGAGATGTTAGCTCTGCTAGTGCCCTGCTGCCCACAGAAAACAAGGTTCCCTACCCAGCCTGGCCTGCCAAGACAACAGGTCTCAGATGTGTCGGGGACACTGGATAGGTGAAACTGATTTCCAACAGTTCCAAAGTGCCTTAAATACTAGGTATGTGATATGCTACAACTGCATCGTAATTAGAAGAGCATCAATGCAAAGTGCTCTTACTGCTGTGTCATCAAAGGGTTTTGGCTGTTCTCAAAGTATTTGTATTTATGTCCTGAAGTAAACACGAAAATATTTTTAAAAGAAGGGGTATGTGTATTTTGTAACTTAAATATAAGTTTTATCATCTCCTTATGATTCTTGTACTGATTCATTCTTCCTTTGCTCCACGAGTATATAATATTGAGTATATTACTTCCCTGCAAATGCCTGGAAAAGGAGGAGTTAATGCATCATGGAAAATAACTTTGTGTGGAAGACATTTATTTTTATGAATCTGGCTCTAAGGGTCTCTCTCTAGTTTTAAAATTACTATCACAGCCAGATTGTGCATCAAAAAGATCCCACTTAGCAGAATATATGATCTCAAAAATGAATATCTGTTAGATTGTTCATAGAGAGTGCTTTGAGAAATAACTTCTCACAGATGGAAAGCTATAAAAATGGTGTTCTGCTATCTTGTAGTTTGAACCACAATCTCAGAACATATGAAATATTGATATTGAATCAAGCTGTACCTGGTTCCCCTTGAATGAATTCTTCCAAGTTCTTGACCTCTGTTCTAGTGCTGTTTCATTTTAGGCTGGAGTCCAATGGGAAAAAAAACCACACAACAAAAAACAAAAAAAGCCCTCATCCTTTTGTCCATGGGCAGAGGCAAATCAGGAATGACATACTGGTTTCTAACCAGCCCATTTGATATTATATGCTACCTTTGAAGAGAATTGTTATAATAAAGTATAATGACATGAACGGTCACACGCATGAACATTTACTTGGTGTGAAGTGTTTTCACTGCTCTCCCTACAGAATACATATGTCTTGACAAAGAGAGATGGCATGGAAAGCACTGCTGACATTTTTAGGTGATGGAATAATGAGAATAAATGTTCGTTACTGCTGACTTTTTCTGGAGAAGATTCTCTACTGACAGTACCATTCTCAGTGAAAAATGCCGACATCATCAGTAGAGAAGTCCATCTGTGAATAGGGAATTTTTCTCTTGTAGCAAAATTAACTATTAACTATTAACTGGTGCTCTTTATGCACCAGTTCAGACCTGGCACGGTTTTCAGAGCGTGCGGCAAGGATGCTTTCAAACACACTGCCTTTAAATCACTACTGAGGCCACACCAAAAGTACCAGTATAACCATTTCCTGGAAAGTTTTCAGTGCTCTCTCCAGGTGTTCCTGACTTTCTCAATAGCAGTAATTCACAGTGTCAAGGTCCCATTAGTTATCAGATTGATCATTTAACCGTTCATAGAAAGCATCCAGCATTGACCTCAGTGATCTGTGTTTCCCAGTCAGAGTCTGCTGCCTTTTGATCATGAGCTGCAGTTTGTGACTTCTTGCAAACAACAGCACAAACGCTGACACCTAACACCTCAAAGTCCACTCTTAAGCTAACAGAGACCCTGGAGAAACAGCTGAAGAAGCAGAGCATCAGTGGTCAGAAGCTGCTGGTCTCTACCATAGACCTTAGATGGGATCATTATATCCTGCTCCTTTATTTTTTTCTTTCTTTTTTAATAAATAATTCATATGGAGCAACTTGTCCCAGGAAAGCTCTTGTTTAGTTCAGCTCAGTATAGCAGACCATTTACAGGTATATTTCTTTTATTTTCCATATTTTTCTTTTCTACATATTTATTATCCCTCACCTAATAAATCTTTTATCAAGTTATACATAAAGCTTGGATTGATTTAGAAAAGAGCCTGTGGCAGGTTTTACAGCTGAACATCTCAAAAGTGCTATTTTATTACTACCGGATTTTCCATATCACTGCTAATACCTGTTGGTTGCTTTCTGCAGCCCAGCAGCTCTTTGAGGGCACCCTGGCTGCTTCTCCCAATACACCCACTCCTTGCCCAGTTCAGGACTCAGCAGCTTGAATGATGCTCACAAAACTTGATGGTAAAATTGGTGCTAAAGGCTGTTCTTCAGGAAGCACTTGTTTGAGAGGTGATGCTCCTGCAGCTCCCCACAACAGCAGCAGCAAAGGTGGGAGTTGCACGTCCATGTAGCTCAGGTTGGGCTGAGGGCCCTTAGAAGCAAAAGCCGGCCACCTTCCCCTGCAGGAGGTGGTCATGAGAGTTGGCAGGAGGCACCAGACCTCCTCCCTATGAAGCAGCCTACCCCTCTGCTGTGCGCGAGCCGGGGGCTCTCCTTTTAGGCAAAGTTCAGTATTTTCAAGGCAAAGAGCTGAGGTACCACTCGAACGTGTGATAGGTCTCAGCTGGAAGTTGTAGGCTACCCTGAAAGGGCCTGGAAATTGTAACCACAACAGGCAACCTCCTGCTGCCAGAAGGCTTATGTTTGTGGTGAAGGTCACATTCCCTGAAAAATTAAAAAGGGGTGAAAAGGGGTGCCTATTGCTGGATGAGAGATACACCTGAGCCATCATGCAAGGTGTGAAGTCAAACTTCCCCAATGCTCAGAGGTGCTCAGCCCTCAAAGACAGTTCTGTAAGCTGCACTCGGACAGCCTTGCACTGCAGATGAGAGGTAACATTTTTTTAAAAGCTCGTTGAAAGAGAATTAGCCTCTCCCAGGAGGTCAATGGGACTGGGCTCCCTTAGATCTACATTAACATCTTTCCTCTGTGTCCACCCAGACATCAGTGATACATCGCAACTTTCAGCTTTAGGGGAAGCTGAATGCCCTCTGCTACAGCTTGCCCTGGGACCACAAGAAAACCTCAAATCCCAGTCCTTGTGCTCTGCCACACAGCTTGGGGTCACGCTGGAGAACCACACACGGTGCGTGGGTGCCCTGACTGGTCAGAATCCCCTTGCTGCCTTTTATGACCATACAAAAAGGGGAAAACAGAAGCAAAGCAAAACAAAACCGGAGGTGAAGTGCAATGATTCCCTCCTTTTTCTTTTTTTTTTCCTCCTCTAGAAATATAAGGGAAAAGGTAGGAACAGGAGGCAGTGAGCAGTCAGTCTTAGATTCTTATTCACTTTATTCATTTTTTATATTGCCGTTCACTTCAACAAAACACCTCTTGCCATGCTAGTGCACCCTCACATCGTAAGTTTGCTGCTTTGTCTGAGCAGGCAAGCGAGCAGCCTTCAGGAGTGGTGGTCCAGGTTTGCCCCACTGAACCTGGGGAATCATGAGTTGCACCTGGGCTTGGAACTCACTTCCCTGTAGGCAGCGGAGAATGAAAGATGTCCCCAGAAGTGACTCAGATCTCCAATGGGCTGAGTTTCCTCCTGGAGACACCTCACTCAGTTTCCTGAGGCTACACAGAAGACAGCAGAATAATGTGCTTCAGTCAAGTGCCCAAAGTTGGCATTTGTTCCCCTGGTGGTTTTCATCAGACGCTAACCTAAAATGAATCTGTCTTTCAAAATGCTAAATAAAACCTGTGATGCATCTTTTCTCAACAGGGGAGGCGTTGAACTGGAAGCAGGGAGAAAACTCCCAACCAGGAAGGCCGTGCCAACTACCTACCAAGACCATGTCACGATGACTGAGCAGGGAGAAAGGAGGAGGAGGAGGGAGGGAAGGAAGAAGAGGGAAATCCAGGGTGGCTCTTCTGTGGCCCATCAATGCTCAGCGTTCTGGAGGGCCTGGAAAACTAGAATCATAGAATGGTTCAGGTTAGAATGGACTTTAAAGATCATCGAGTTCCAATCCCCCTGCCATGGACAGGGACACCTCCCACCAGACCAGGTTGCTCATTAGGAAATGCATCTCCTGACTCTCCCCAGATACCTGCGGCTGCCAAGGCTGTTACCTGCTCTGGCGCTGCCGAGGGAGCCGGGGACATCCCCTGGGAGCCTGGAGTGGCTTTCAGCTCCCCCAGGCTGCGAGCTCGGCCAGAAAAGGATGTGAAATCCAGCCTCACCGAGCTGTCTGGAAACAGAGCTGTCTGGAAAAGCGTTAAGGAAAGGCCTTAAAACCTGTCCACTGCAGCAGGTTTAGATTAAAATGGCTATGTTGCAGGCAAACCCAAGCCCACTCAAACGGCTGGAGCCCCCCAGATCCCACTCAGCTTGCACAGCACTGCTGGACTCCCATCTCCACTGCAGATCCCACCAGGGCTCCTTTTAGCAGGTGGTAGCCATAGGAGGATCGGTGTGTGCCGCTGACCTAGTGTTAGTGCTTGCAGAGACCTTCTTCCCACCCACATGTTAAAAGTTCCCCCTATGTAGACGCTTCCACACGCCCTTGTGAACACTTCGCTTTTGTTCTTCCTTGTTTTGTTTCCCTCAATCTAAAAGAAGTTACTCAAACTGAGAACATATTGTTGCTCTTTGTGTGTGGAAAAACATAACATAGCAACTTGTCTTAGCTTTCTAATAGCTTCACGATGTGCTTTTAAACAATGTCAAACTTGTTCAAGACTCGTGACATTTGAAGTTGGCAAGTAAATCAATGTTTATTTTTTTTTCAAAAGCGAAACTTTTTAGAAATAAAATGGTCACATTTATTTCAAAGGAAAATATTCATCCCTGTTTTTTCTGTTTTCTTTTTTTTTTTAGACATAAAGTGCTGTGTATGCAGGATTATTTTTATTTTGTATGTATGTTGCAGTGCTCAACATTTTAATTGCCACTTCCTCAATAAAACTATTGGAAATCTTCCATCTTGCCATTAGCACTTACAAAATAACTGTTAACAATATGTTATCCAGACACAGAAACTTTATAATTAACATTGGACTAGTCTTCAAAGTCTAGTGACTAAAATATATCCTATAAAATTACTGGACTTCATTCAATGCTATTCTGCTGTTTTAATGTTCAATAAATGTGTTGAGGGGAGATATTTGGCAGCAGGCGTTAGTCTCCCTGGCAGGGAGAGTGACTACAATGGGGTTTGCTCTCCGCCTCGATGGCAAGAGCACCATGGCTGGCCCGGGCTGCCGCGCAAACTCTGAAAGGTTGCTGCTGGTGTGAAATAACGTAGCTCCCAGACTGCGCCATCCTTCAACGGGACGCTCCTCCCCTGTCAACTGACGAGGAGTTGGAACCGTTTTGGCACGAGCAATAAAACACAACAGGCAGCGTGTGTTTCTGGGCCGTTAGAGCGCAACTGGGGTAGTGTCAGGAGTCAGAGGGCTGAAGGCCAAGCGTCTCAACTACAGGCGAAGTACAAGATTGGCTCTGAAGCGGCTTAATGCTGTCCCAAAATGGAATTTCTACAGTACATTAAATAAGGAGGAACATTTAGACCTGTGCCTTTAACACAGACATGGACATGACATCATTGGCAGCTAATTAAAACTTATTCCAGCCAGAATTGTGCTCGCAGCCATAGCAGGCCGTTCCACTGGTAAAGAGCTTGGAGGACTGGATGAAAGATATTGAAATACACTTTCTTTTGGATTAAAATATGACAAAATTATCATAGTGGATTAAAAAAAAAAAAAAAGTTTTGGAGGATCGAGGTCATTTAAAGCAGTATCTCCAAATAATCCAGCCATGCAAAGTTCTTTCCCCATGGGAAACATCTGAAAAAAAACCCCTCTGCCTAGTTTTTGAGACAAACAAGACTAATGGACCAACAGACGTGTGGACACAGTCCTGGAAGTTATTTTTACTGGGGTGTAGCTATGAGTCAAGCCAACAGTATCGTTGTGTTTAACACTCCAGATGCTCATAGGGAGAAGCAGTCACTCTCCCAGCGTACTTTCAGTCCTTTATAAATACAGCACGTGCCACGTGGCATCTATGTCGGGAGCCGGGAGTCAGGCTCCCCAGGGCTCCCACCAAGCAAGAGAAGTTGAAGAGTCAGGAGCAAAATCCCTGGCCTTAGAGTCATGGGGCTCCGTGGGGAGCCGAGGACAGGGGCACCAGAGGGGTGTGAGGGAGCTCATTATCTGAGCAGGTTTGGTCTCTTTGATTAGATTTTTCAGATCTGTCACAATCAGGAACAGACATTTGAGCAAGCGATTGGGTTGCTGAGGGGAGATGTTTGGGCTCAAAAATGTCTTCTATGACACGGTGCAAGCTCGTGTCATCCGGACATCTGCACTAAGTCTGCATGAAGAGAGCCAAGGGTTTTTGGAGGACGTATTTCCTGTGCATTTTTTTGCCATCATCACATAGTTATCAATCATAAGATCAGAGAAAAGAGATCTGTAAGGGAAACTAAGAAGTGGTCTAGTTGATTCATCTCTGCCATGGTAGGGCATACAACTATATGTACAATATTTCTACCATTTGCTTCTCTAACCTGTTCTTGGATACCTTAGATAACGAGCTTCACAGCTTCCCTGGACAATCTATTTCAATGTTTGTTTATTTATTATAATAGAGCCAGTACTCTTACTGTTCTGGTACTTAAGATATTTTTTCCTTGTTTAAATTATTTCATTTTTATGCACAAAGGGCAGAGGAAATTTTTTTTTCATTCTTCTTGCCACTACCCTCATGTATCTGAAGGCTATCATCACAATTCCTTTTTATTCTTTGGCAGACTAAGCAATCTAAATTCCTTCAGCCACGACTTGTAAGGTGTAATTTTAGACCTTTGACCACAGTCAGTGCTCTCCTCTGGTCTCCATCCACCATGTCTTTTTGGTGTGCAACACACAGGGTTTACCCACACTGAATAGAAGGAACGCGTCTTAAGTCTTACTGAAGGGTGATATCCCTGTACAACTGCCTTCTTCCAAGCTCTGGGATTGGGAGGCGGAGAGAAGAAATGTGAATTGTTCAGACTGTGACTGGGATAGACTCCTTTTAAAGACAGAACATTTCTGTGACCATTATTCAATAAAATTCTTTTCATCTTAAAGTTCATTTATTTTCATGAAAATTTTTTGAATACTCACAGAAGGTGAATGCAACGGAGGACACAGGGGCAGCTGTAACAAATTCAGACAAATATTCCTAAAAGAAGTGTAAGTGTAGTCTCATTCTGAGCTAATAGAGATACCCTTCCTTAGGACAGCCGAAGATGATAAATTATTCTACAAGTTTGATAAGAATAATGCTAGATGCTCATTAAACTGGTAAGAGATGTACATCATGTTGTAGTTTTAATGATTTAAGAAAAACGAGGCAAAACTTATAAAGAAAACACAATGTCTTTTACACACTAACTGCTCTGACTGGGGAAAAACAAACAGACAAACAATCAAACCCAACAACAAACAAGCTCTCATATACACAAGCTGCCCTTAAGATATGCTTCTATCTTGGACCTGAAAAGGGGGTTTTGACCCAAATGCTTGTCTTTATTTTCCAACTATGTTAGTCAGCCTAATAAAAGAGGCTGCCTCTGTCTATAAATCTTGTGTCTCTGGTGGTTATCACTATAATACTTGCTGCCATAAGCCCCTAGGAACTCACAGATCATTCTCCCTGTCTCTCTCTCCCAAAAAGACAAAAAGGAGAAGGTCAGATGAAACCCTACTCTGTGCAAAACAGCGGTGTCGGGGATTGCCACCTTCACCTCAGACAAGCTGATGGGTCAGTGAAGGAGAGTGCCACACCATGAAGAAACACAACCTTGTGTCCCAAAGCCACCCAGCCACCAGAGTCAGCGGGGAGGCTACACCGATGCTGGTTTTGGAGGGGTCCCCCAACACTGACCCCTGCTCTGTTCCGAACTACAGACTTGTCCCAAACTGATGGTGGGACTTCGGTTCCTTGGGTGCATGGTGGTTTTGGAAAAACACAGTCTCTCTACTCACAAGCCAGGGAAAATCACCCAGTGGTTTGTTACAAATTATTCGCTATGCTCTAAGAATAACCAACTTATTTCATTTAAAAAGAGGGCAGAGGGGTTCTCTGCAAGCACGTGAGCATTTTTCCCCAAGGAAAATTTCATAATGGTTAATATAAGCAGAACTACAGTAGTGCATATGGTTAACAGCTGCTTTAACATGATATGGCATAACAACTGTCTGGAAATCATTAGCCCAACTTTTCTTTAGTATTTGGATAATTAACCATCAGACAGAGCTATTTCAGCTTATCAGATAATACATAGATATATATTTTTTTCTTTATTATTTACAGTACATATAGTCCTGTTTCTCAAAATAACACATGAAACAATTGGTTAGTGGATGGAAAAAAAAAAAAAAACCATAGGTCTCAATAGATATTTGACAGATATTTAGATCTTTCCAAAACACTGAAACATTCATGAGTTCCAAAGAAGACTTTCCTTTAAGGAAATTAAAACATAAAACTCTATTACTGTTAAGGTTGCAGAGAGACTAACAAAAGCCTGGAATATAAATATTTTTATATATATATAAATTTTGTTAAATATATTAAACCGTAAAGCAGACTTCTCAGGGACTTTGATAATGTAGATCACTTTTTTGGTACAAAGATTTTGTAGCAGGCCTCTATTGCTCTTCACAACTGCCACCTTCCCCCTCTTTTATCTGCCCATAATAATTTTGTTGGAAGTACAGCTATTCTTTAGCTTAAACAGTAATACCAGGAAAAGTTTTAGCTCTTGTAATGTTAAGCAGAGCCAAAATTGAAGAGGAAGAGAGATCAGCACCACATATAGAGGGCAAAATAGTCTTCCTGGCTTTGTGCTGATCTACAGAAAGCTAGAAGCCATTGTCATTTTGCATGAAAACATGTATAAACATGTATGGAGTGAAGCAATTACAGGAAGGCAGCTTGAATAACAGAATAGTTTTACCAGCCAACAGCTCTATATAATTTGTTAACATTCCTGGTCTGGAAGTTTTGTTGCATACTCAAACGTTATCCATTCTGTAACAGAATTAAATTATAGCAATAATATCACTTCCCAAAGCTTCTTTAGGAAATAAATATGGTCAAAGGGATGACCTAAAATTTGGACTGTACATAAGTAGCAGAAATAAATACATAAAATTGTGAGAGTTGAATTCTTGTCAACTTCCCATGAGTCCAGGTAGTAGGGAGGCATGATGTAGTTTCCCTTTCTGCTTCCCAGAGTGTTTGCATGTGTGTATTTGTGCACCTGACCTTCCTTGAGGACAGCTCAGAACTCATGTTTAATACCCACAGAAAGCTAAACCTGTACCCTCATGCAGGTTCATCCATGGTCTTTCTAGTGGGGCAGTAAAAAGCTCTTAATAGTTTGGTTATAATGAAGCTTTGGGAGTGGGGAGGGAGAAGGGACATGACTAAAATACAAGCAGTTACTCAGCTGCTTGAGAATAAGCCAGAGAGTAGTTTTACCCAATTGACTTTTGGATGTCACCAAATGCAGCCTTCACTCTAGCTGTTCCCCAGAACAAAGCTTCTTTTCCCCTTTTGGACCTCATACCTACCAAAACTTATATTTCTTTACAGCACACCTCGGGAAACACAGTGGTAAATGCTAATCCTGCAATGGACTTCGAAGCACAGGTGTGTTCTTGCTTGATAAAGATAGATTCCTTTTCAACAGTAGCCATTTAGTAAGAAATATGTGTAATGCGCTGCTGCCTGAATCTGATACATCGCGCTTCTGCTAATACACGACATCGTAGAAGCCAGAGACAAAAGGCTTATTAAACATCAGTAGCTTTTCCACTGACTTGCCACCGCTATTAATTAACTGCCTGTTAATGAGTGCAGCATGCTTTCTAAAGTCCAAATCTGGATTTGGATGGCGTTCAACAGTAATCCCGCCCCACTGATGGGCTTTGACAAACAACCAAAATGCTTATTTGCAGTCTTCATGGGACAGTAGAGTCAGTAAAGATATCTGGTGGTATGTCCACATGTATGCGACTTCTATATGATTCATGGTCCAACACGAGTAATGACTGCAATTCCTGTAAGGTCGTGGAATAGACATATCCGATCTCTCTTTGTCAATGGAAGTTGTCGCAACACGGATCAAGAGCTCATTTAACTCAGAGACCTAAATTTTGGGAATGGATACAGTGTTGGATCTGCCCCTGGTTTTGGCTCCATGGGAGACAAAGAACTGAAAAATTCACATTTCCTCAGAAATGTCATGAGTTGAACTATTTCTACTAGAACTCCATATAGCAGAGAATGCTTGTGGGCTGACTATCTTGCACAATATTTAATACTTGGCACTTAAATCTCAGGAGAACAGTTAATTGCATTTTGTCTTCTTCAGGTTTGACCCCGAATCCTGCTAAAGGCAGGAGAAAGTCACCCCATGGCTGAGAGGGACCTTTTGAGGTGCAGGAGTGGAAGTCCCACCGTCTTCCAGCTGAGCATTCCCCCCCTGGCAGAGAGCACCAGGACACTTTTGGGGTACCTACCACAAACTGCTGTCCGCAAGCACATTTCAATAACAGCATCCGAGCCAGATTCCCAGCCTCCCCAAGGAGATTGCAGGAGTGCCATGTGAACTCTCAAATGTGTGGCTGTTGCTACCATCTTTGTGCAAATGCAGGTGTACGGCTATTTGCCTGCAACAGGTCACTGGAGCAAACAAGCATGTAGGGGTCTTGTGAGCATGGGTAAAAAGTTAATTCTTATTAAGACAAAGGGTTTTTACCTCGCTTGCCCTTTTTTGCTCTTATAGGACAATAGTTAGAGTAACTCTGCACAACAATAGAGTCAGATTTCTAATCACAAACTAATGTCTCCATTCTCAGCACATCAGATGAAGAGAAAAAATCCTGTTCCCTTTCCCATTGTTGGCCTCCGACCAAGTTCCATGTGGGTCTAATACTGCAATCCTCATTCAAATAAGAAGAGATTTATCAAAGTGAGGATCAGGACTTTTGTCTAAAAAAAATCAGCTGGTTCCTGTTAGAATATTCATTCAATCATGATGACATTTGTGATATCTCCACCAAAATCAGCAGAACTCATTCCTTTTGCTTTGCAAGATTCATCTCATTGTATCTTATCAAAGTCTTTTTGTTACTCAGAGCAGTGACTGTAAAGAATTATCAGAAAAAAAAAATTCTGGAACCGCTTAAGACTACTGATTTCATGAGGGGGATGGGACAAGTACATAGAAATCTCCTTCCAAATTAATAGCATTTGAATCCTGAAACAAATGTAACACAATAAAATTGTCTTCAATATTACAATAAATTTAATGAGCCTTAGAGCAATTCAGTCACAATAATAAAACACAGAATCATGCAAAAAACACTAATAGTAAAAGACAAATTCTAAGAAAAAGTATTGCGTCTATCTGACAATAATAATGGTAAGAAGATGAGAAATTAAATCGAATCAGAAAACAAACTTTCAATGGAAAGCTTACTATCCAGGCTTTTTTATGATTTAAAATATGCTTAAAATAAAACTAGCAAGAAAATGTTAGGTATCCTACTATACTATAGATATTTTCTTTTTTTTTTTTTTTTTAAATCAATATCTTCCATCTTTGGTTTCAATATTTAGGCAAAGCTTCCTGGGAATGCTCTTCACAGTTAGCTTCCTATTTATCATTTCTCTTCTGTTATCTGGTCCTAGGAGGTAAAATATTACAGTAAAAGAAAAATAATTGGTCAGTGAAAGAAAAAGAGAGAAAAAATTATCTAGTTTTAGTCCCATTTTCTGTAATATTATAGGTGCTCTTCATTTGTGAAAAATGGGAAATAACACGTTGTATTTCCTAGATGCTCTTAAAGCCTGAGTCTAACAGTCCACGTTCAAAAAAGTGCCAGCAGTGTTTTTGAAAGGGCTGCTGCCAAAAAACAAATAATATCTACACTTCAAAAACCAGAATTTGTGTCCTAAAACTTACTCCAAGAAAAGGGAGAACATTAGTCCCCATCTTTATGGGTTTCTGAAGACACATTTGATCCACGAGCTAATTGATTTATTTTGGCAGGAGAGCTGTCCTTTTCTCTTTCTTTTTTTTTTCCTTCTTTTTTTTTTCCCCCCTGTGAAACAAGCAGGCTATCGGGGCAGCCCTTTAAAACGTGAAGATCTGCTTAATAAACTCCGTCGAGAGTAGCTGGGACATAGATGTTTCTTATAATTATTAGTTATAGCTTAAGATAAAATGATGATGGCAAATTAGAAGCCTGAGTTTTATACAGTGCATTAAATCTCTTTCCTATTGGTGATCTTATCCAGCAGCAGGCAACAAATGTATTGCTATAAAGCATGCATTAAATACACCACACGTATGTAGCTAGATAGTTGGATGACATATAACTAATGCAAAATTTGCATTCCTCTTCCACAGGGGAAGCATTTACTGCTGTAACATAGAGCGTTCAACCAGTTAATATCCCAAAGTTCATCTGATACGAGTAAGGACGTTTCTTGGGGTTTTTTCACAGCAAGTATGCAAAACTTTCCCTGTGGATGTTTTCCTATACTGCGCAGCACCAAATCCGATGTCGCTCAGCCCTCTTGGTGCAGAAATATGAAAGCGCTCGCTTGCTGTAGACCAGCACAACTGGCCGTGTTAGACCTTGACCTTTGGAAAGGGGTCTTCAGTATCGGACATCTTGCTGGTGCTTAGGGATGTCTGTCAGTGATCAGGACCTGGCTCCCCCAAGCACTTCACACACGCGTTAAGAACAAGTTTTTGCTGCCCTGAACAGTTCGCAGGCTCAAGAAAGTAATTTTCTCCTCAGCTAGCCCATGGTGGCTGGTGCAAGATCCTCACCAAAGGCAGGCAGGCATGTCCTAGTTGCGAGCAAGGGCACACAACCTTTGGTTCCCGTCCAGGCTGTGTTCTTAACTGCTGCCCACAAATAAGTCACATTTTCTCCATTTTTGCCATTTCAAAGCTCTGTACCTGTTTCTCCCTGTATTTTCTTGGTTTTGTTTTTTCTCATTCCCCTTCAAACCCATCGCTCTTTCCACATAGAACTTTATTTAAGCCATCACGGTTTTAAATTTAGCTCTGGCAGAAGCCAGAGGGTAGGTTTCCATGCCCACCTCCAGTGATGTAAGGCTAACCTCGGGGTACATGCTTCCAGCCAAGCCCCATGCTCGGCGGAGGAAAGCTAATCACACTGATTTTCCCATGCCCTCAGACTTTGCCTCTGGGCTGCCTGGTGGCCACCACTGCAGTAAACAAAAAACAAATTCCTCTCCATCGGCCCTTGTTTTATCTCGATGCTTTAGGAGCCCAGGCTCCAGGGCGAGCCAGTCGATCCAGACAAGGCTATGCCAGGTTATAGTCACCTGAAGACCTGGCTCCTGGTCTCAGGAGCCTCTCTTGAAGTTCACCAGGAGATTTTCAGCCAAAAATCTTCATGTTCCCTTTCCAATAGTGGCTGCTTTTTCCAGTTCTGAGAGCAGAGTTCTCATAAAACGTGTGCTCTTGTTGTTATTATGGGACAGTGACACTAATATTATAGTAGTACCCAGAGGCCTGGAAGGAGGTTCCATCACATTTTCTGAACAAACACAGCTGTGGGGTTTGGCCAAGGCTTCAGCCCTGCCACGGCAACAATCACTGGCACATGCCCACAGAGGAGCTGGAGGTACCAAGCACGAGGACACCCCCCGTGGCTGCCAGGTAGGTGCGCACCAGCAGCGTCTGTCTTCAGATACCCACCTTTTCATGCCCTGAGGGTAGTTTTTCACCTTCCTTTTCACTATCTGAAGAAACCTGCCAGGAAGAAAACTTCTAGGATGCAACATAAGGCAGAGGGTAAGATAGGAAGGTTGTCATGACCCTCACAGAAGAAATAAGAAAGTACTTGATCTGTGTACCACCAGAGGTTTAATTGGTTTGCTTTTCAAGAGAAATATTCCAGTCATGAAATGTCCCTTTCAGAGAGACTTCTAATGGCTTAGGGTAACCAATAAGTGGCTTATGCTCTCTCCTGGGGGGCTGAGATGACCCTTTTACATCCAAAAGGGAATGAGAAGGTACATGCTCTCAGCTTCCAGCTCTTGGACATGCCTTGAAAAATTGTTCATTGCCCTGCAAGCAAGAAGGTGACAGGGCAGATGCCACCAAACAGAGCATGTGTGAAGGAAGCTTTCCATGGTTCAGATAAATGATCTGCCAGAGAGACATTTAACTACGTTAGCATAAGAAAACTCTAGTTACTGTGCCAGTTGGTTTACTGGAGAAGCAATTATCGATTGATTGATCAAGCTGTTTATCAGAGCTCTCTAAATACTACGTGTTAACTGATGGAGCATTCCTCAAGCACAATGTCAGTCCTAGTGCTACCATTTGTTGCCTGTCCTGGGGTACCTGGAGGCTGTCCCCACACTTTGCCATTCTGCAAGGTACTCTACAGGCACATAATATTTCGCAGACCCTATTTCAAAGACTTTTAAAATTACGTTCATGGTTTCTGGACTGGGTTCTCTGTTAGTTTAGATTGGCAACCCTACATTGACTTCAGTGGAAGTCTGGTAATTTACACCAACTGCAAATTTGGATCTTTATTTCTTCTTCTTTTTATTTCTGAGGACAGATTGGTTTATTTTAAAAGCTGGTTGCTGACTAGAAATGTGTGAAATAACTTTTTTTTGCTGCATAAATATTTTTAAACAGTATTTTCAAGGATTTTGCAATGAGTTACATGAAGCTGGCAAAGCTCTGGCACCCCCTCCATCTTGTGCAAACAGAATTATGTGGAGAACAGGCCTTTGGGACATTACCATGTTCAAGCAAGAAGAGCATTAAAAAAAGCAACTTTTTTCCCAGAGACCCTTAACCTTTCCCCATCCTGGCCCCTGGAGTGACATCCAGAGATTTTACCTGATTTACCCTGACCACCCCCACTAGATTTTTTTTTATACCCCAGATAGGACCAACTGGCCAGTTCACTGCTTGCGTTTGCCATCACTGCAATGAATAATTAATCTCATGCTGTGAGTCCCTCGGTCTATAAAGCCTACTCCAAATTCAATTAAATTTCTAAGCGTAGGCACAAGGCCATCTAAAAGTTGTTTTTCACTTGAATTTAATAGGTTTTGGCCTAGAAAGCTGGTCCTCTGGCCTGGTAGTTTTTCCCACATAAGGGAGGCCTTTCTCTTTCTTCACTATTCAGAATTACCTCGAGATCTTTGTAGCAGTAAGCACTCACTTAGCCATACACCTTCCCAAAATATTTCAATGTGATGAAGCCACTGAGCATTTCTAAACAGGAGCACAAATATTTACAACTGTAAATGGTTTCTGCATCCCTTTGAGCATTGTCTAAGGCCAAAACTCGGAGCCAAGGAACCAAGTTTAAAACCTTGACATGAAAAGCAGGGCTTGGCATCTGGTCCTTGAAGGAGGGCTGCACCCCTGCTGAGGTTGCAGGGATGCCTTTCCTTCCCCAGAGGTGCCTCTCGCCCAGCTCTCTGCACGTGTCTCGGCATCCTCTCTCCCATCAAAGGTTTTTGTTCCCTTCTCACTAGTGTTTTGGGGAAGACGGTCCTACTCTGTGCAATATCCAGCCTCTCTCCTGCTGATGAAGCAATTTGCCTCCTTGGCTCTAACCACTCTTATTCCAGGCTCCCAGATATTTGCACACTGGTATTGCCAAAGTAAAAAGAATACTTTGGCAGAAATTGTTTGCCGTGAGTGTGGTGAGACACTGGAACAGGTTGCCCAGAGAAGCTGTGGATGCCCCATCCCTAGAAGTGTTGAAGACCAGCCTGGATGGGGCTTTGACCAACCTGCTCTAGTGGGAGGTGTCCCTGCCCATGGTGGGGGGGTTGGAACTGGGTGATCTTTAAGGTCCCTTCCAACCCAAACCATTCTCTGATTCTATGATAACAATTTGGGCAACAGCACGACACAGACACTGCCAGACACCTACGTGTACCTCCTTGCCCTTCCTCATCTCTAAAGGCTGTGGTGGGCATAGTGGTGCAAGGCTGCGTGTAGGTGGGTGAGAGCTGCCCAGCCCTGACACCGAGAGCTGTCACAGCTCTTTGGGCATTGGAGTGTTGATATCTCCTCCTGACCATTGATTCATTGAAGGACCTGGGTGCATTGTGTCAGTGCACCCCTCCATCTGACAGCAACAGATTCATAGATTCATAGATTCATAGATTGGTCCATAGATGACCTCCAAAGGTCATCTAGTCCGACCTCCCCGCAGTCAGCAGGGACACCCCCAACTAGACCAGGTTGCCCAGGGCCTCGTTGAGCTTCACCTTGAATATCTCAAGGGAAGGGGCCTCAACCACCTCCCTGGGCAACCTGTTCCCATGTTCCACCACCCTCATGGTAAAGAACTTTTTCCTAATATCCAATCTAAATCTCCCCTTCTCCAACTCGTCCTGTCACTGCAGGCCTTTGTAAACAGACCCTCTCCAGCCTTCCTGTAGGCCCCCCTCAGGGACTGGAAGACCGCTATGAGGTCTCCCTGAAGCCTCCTTTTCTCCAGGCTGAACAACCCCAGCTCCCTCAGCCTGTCCTCATAGGAGAGGTGCTCCAGCCCCCTGATCATTTTGGTGGCCCTCCTCTGGACCCGCTCCATCAGGTCCATGTCCTTTCTATATTGAGGGCTCCAGACCTGCACACAGTGCTCCAGGTGAGGTCTCGCCAGAGCAAAGTGGCAGATGCTGCTGCCCGAGCCTTTCCACCCACCCCAGATCTGCCCTATCCTCTCAGCCCCATCTCACTTTGCACTACCAGTCCCACGGGGCTGCTTCCATGGCTGCACACTAGTTCCTCACTCTTGCACTCCCATCACACACAGGCACATGCAAATACATCTGCTTCTGCAGGGATTTCCACAGCTCTCTGCCTGCCCCCCCCAGCTCCCAGTTCCCCCCCACCCCCCCTAGGGGCTGGCCAGCTAGAAGGGTGCAGAGACCCCAGGGATGTGCATCCACCTGAGCTGCTCCCTCCTCCTGGAGGTGGAGGGCCAGGCACAAGGGGCCAGGCAAGGCGGGCTTCCTCCCGAAGGCAGAGCTGAAATTTATAAGGGGGCTGGATTTCTGCCTTCAGATCTTTCCTGGCTCCGCTCCTGAGAAAATCATGTCAGCGAGAAGAGCTGGCAGCACTGCTGGCTCCCCCCCGGCTCCTCAGCCCTGGAAGACCTGCTCGGCCCTCCGGCTTCTGAAATCGCGGCTGAGCTGCACGTGGGGCTGGCCATCGCTCCCAGCCTTTGCTCTACTCCTCTGTGCACCGCTTCTATGAATCACAGGTGTTGTGCATTTCCCTCCAAGGACTGAAAGGAGTTTTCAAGAGCTCCAAAATCACTCAAAGTTAATGGGAGCCGGGAGCCCAAAGCGCCCCCGAGGAGCTGTGCTGCCCCAGCGCCGCTCAAGCCCTGATGTGCACTGGAACTGGGATTCCTAAGTCACAGGACGCTCTTAAAAATGTGTTTCGCTCTCTCACACAAGCAGAAGCCAAGAGCTTGCGAGTTCTGGTCTCACTTCTGCAATTAAACTTTTCTGAGGCTTTTAGGCAAGTCACAATCCTACTGAGCCTCTTTCACCATCTCTAAAACGGAGATAACAATATTTAACATCCTTCCAAAGTAGATGTTAATAAGACTTCAGCAGCTTATGTCTGCATAAGGTCTTGAAGATACAAGGCACTGGGAGAGCATTATGTGTTGTTGTTACTAATTGTGAATATCCTTTAGCTTTAGTTTGTTGTCAATTATTATTAAAAGTGAGAATTTGTGATCCAATGTAATATTACTCTGAAAAGATTTAGTATCTTTCACAGCCTGTAAATAACTTGGTTGTATTTGTCTGATGCAGAGATGGTAATAGGAAACAGATTTCAAAAGTGGTGCAAAAAGGAATGTGTGGTTATTCTGACAATATAGTTTTCTTAAATTTAAACCTGATAAATCAGCTTTGGGCTCATATTTTCTCTGAGGAGAATATTTTTAAGTGAGGCAACATAAATGAATTCCTTAATTGGAACATAAACATTAGCACTATGTTTCTACCCTTCTGTTCATTCTAATGAATAAACAGACGCATGTCGGGGCTTTAAACAGCATTTGGCAAGGCACTACAGGGAATTTGTTTGCAAATTGCAGAAGGAATCTGATGAAGGTCTTCCCGCTACCAACTTTTTGACCCCAACAAGTGAAAAGTGACCCACGCATTGCAAGGCTAGACACATGGGTGTCATAGAGGGCATCGTGACATATCAACCGTTTACCAAAACCATTTGTCTTTGTTACCGTGGAATACCTGTCTGAAGCTATCTAAAATACGGCAAATGAAAGTTAATTGGGCTGCAGGAAAGGTATTAGATCAACCGACCCCTCATATAGGAAGTTACTCAGCCACAGGAAAGCTCTGCTCAGTTTCCTTCATCGTGTTTCTTCTTTGTTCTTTTCTCAGGAACCACAGGACACTAGATACATCCACTCAGGCTCTGCATCTCCAGCACGAATGTTTTTTTTCCTCCCGCATCCTGCTCATTCCCATGGATTCACACTGCCATGGGCTCCCCTCTAGTGGGGGCAAGCCCTAAAAATCAAGCTGAATGTGAAGGGCGGAGTAGCTCTTGGCTGCTGTGCCTTGAAGAAGTCGGTTTGGGAAATGCAGAAATTCTCTCAGGGGTATGGGATTGCTGGTTTGGGTTTTCCCCTCGGAGATTTCCATCCCCACTTGACTGAGTCTCAATCCCCTCACACCAAAGGGTTCCCCAACCCTTCTGGGGGTCATGGTGCACCAGCTGACGGATTGTTGATGTTGCTATTCTTCCCCTTTTCGTAGGAGTGAGTAAGCACACGAGTATGGGTCACTGATGCGAAGCAGCCAATTTGTCTGCAGAAAATGACGTCTGGACTCGTTCTTCCACGGCTGAGGTTTCTTTTATGCTCCCAAGCCTCGTAAAGCCACTGTGTAGCTCCAGGTGTATGTATGGTTTTGTGTGTTTTTACTGTAGCTTCTTAGATCCTTTAGATAAAAATACATAATATTTTTCTAATATATAATAGCAGTTTTGGAAGGGTCAGCTATAATGAGTTTTATTACAGTTGGTAGCAGCTCTCAGCGTATACGGATCTTTAATAGAATCTCAACTTCCATGGAGCTGAATAAGATAGGAATTTCTCAGACGAACAGAAAGGAGTGAGAATGCTAGCCTTTTCCATATTTCTAAGCAGCCAGTTATTTTGGAATCTATTGCAGATGTATCCCATTAACTGTCAAGTTACTTAGTAAACCCACCAAATTACTGCACACTCACTCAATAAAAGTGCTAGATATATAAAAGACCAAGGAAGTTCTCAAGGTTTTTCTTAAACCCCACCAGGAAAAAAGAGAATTGTTTGTTCTTTCTTTTTTTTTTTCTTTTCTTTTTTTTTTTTTTTTTTTTTTAAACGAGGAGCACAGCCAGGGAAAATGAATGTTAAAAAACAAGCAGCACAAAATGAGGGCTTACATTTCCAAACCTCGACATACCACATGTGCCTATAAAATACAGGAAATGGGTACAAATGTGAAGCTGCACACAGGATTAGAGGCACATGAACACATTTAAAGCAGGTGGAAATAATGTCAGCTGGAGCTGTAATGTTAGGTTTGTACCAGGGGGCAAAGAGTAGATGGGGCTATACTGCTATTAAAGTAATCTTGATACAATTTTCTGAAAAGAAATCATAAACACAAACAATTTCTGGCATCCTTAAACAAATGTACAGATGTTAGTTGCATCTCTTCCCATTGCTTTTAAAACAGGAAAGCCTCCAGGCCTTCGGCTCAACTGCAAAGCCTTCCAAATCCAGAAAGCTACTTTGTCAACAAAAGGAGCCTTGGGGAACATCAGGAAAGTGACTTTTTTTGTCAGCTGGCATTACAATATCATGCAAGGCCAAAACATGACATCAAGCTATTGGGAAAGCTGTGGCCTGGTGCTAAGTTGTCCTCGAATAAGCATGTCATGCATTAAAACAATGATGGGACGCACACAGGACAAGTAATAAGATGGCCTCTACTGCCCCCGCAGACTCATCCCTGCAAGATCAGCGAGGGCGGGTGTCATCCTCAGCAAAAAGGTCTCCGTTTTCCCCACCCGTTCCCAAGTAGGAGGACATTTTTGGGTACGCTACATCAGAAAGAGCCTGCCAGGATCAACATAAGGTCTACAGAGAAACAACCTTTTCATCTCTTTTGGGATAATCCTGCCAGCGGTGAGGGTAAATGTAACTTGTCATTGGCTCTGCCCAAGGCTATAATCTCCTCTCTGAAGGTGCTGGGGGCAGCTGGAGCTGACAGAGCCCCAGAGCCAGGGAGAAAGGGCTCAGAGCTGGCACAGAGGAGCAGCACAGGATGGTCCCAACCCTGTCTGCGTCCTCTGGGATGGGAGTCGCTCTGTGTGTGCACAGTGGGTGAAGTTTACTGCATCCTGTGCCTCTCCTGCCAAACTCTGGCTCACAGTGAGGATCCAAATCAAAGGCTCTCCTGCCTCTACAGCCCTGCCTCCCCGTAGCAGCTTAGATTACACATTTTCCACGGACTGGAGGAGCACCCATACCCTATGGCTTAAAAGCAAAAACTGAATGATCGCCTGGGTCCAAAGAAATTTGTGTTTCCAAAAAAGAACAAAATGTGAATGATTTCAGAGTCTGGAATCCCTTCAATCGACGCCTTCCAAAAGCAACCCTAGCCCTGCATCCAAAATCTACTGAGGGAGAGAAAACAAGCAAACCTTTCCCACTTCTGAAGATATGGCATACTTGCTTCAGTGCCCATTAAATGAGATAGTAAGTTTTCCTCCTCTTTGCCAGGTTAAACTACAGATATTCCTTCCCATTCTCTTGTACTGTCTTCCAGAGCACAAATAAAGCACCATCTGGCCCTTCATTAACTCTATTTGATTTCCTTTGATCTCATGTAAACGATGAGAAAAAGATCTAAGACTCCCTTCTCCTCTTTAGACATGTGCATAACTCACATCAGTGTCAATGGGAGTTAAACATGCCTACGGAGAGGAAGAAATAGAAACCACTGTGTGTTTCACTGTAGCATCTTTGCATTTGCAAAATGGAAACAAAATGGTCCAAAACTTAATTCCCAGATCACATTCCTCCAAGTCTGAAAGTGGACCTTAGAGAGGATGTAGAATACCAGGATACTGTGACAGGACACAATAGGGTAGTTGATGTTCTTATTCATAAAGCAAACCATCTCGGTTGTCATGAGTTCAAGTGTCCGCAGCTCAAAGGAAGAGAAAAAGAATAAAACTTAAAAAGCATTTTGAAGTTTTCCACAATTTACTTTATCTTCTCTTTATATACAAGACAAAAATTGCTGTAAATTGCCTGAGGTCACAGAGCCTTCTAAAGCCCCTCTTTTATTTGCCCTCCTCCCCTTCCCACGCAGCACCATCATTCCCCAGCTGAAGGGATCGAGTTCAGCATTAGCTTCTCTCACTGCTGGTCAAGTTCACAAGGGCAAAAGATGCTCTCTCTGTTTTGCATTTGCCAAAGAAGCAATGGATCTGGAGAGCTGGCAGATGCCAGTTAACACCCCCACTTCCCCAGGTCTGTGGTGAAGTTTGTGCCTATATAACATCCCCGGAGGTGAAGGGCAGGGGTACGTGCACCCCCAGAACTGCAGCCATGCACGTAGTCATGGTCAGGCGGGGGGGCAGGGAGGCTGTGTACCCCCTCACGTCCCCTGGAGTGGGGTGCTTGGGGCAGACGCTAACTGAGGCCCTCGCTCTGTCTTGTGCCACACATTGGCGCTGAGGTTGCTGTGTTGCCTCTGCTGCCAGGGGGTTTCTCAGCCCCCGTCCCACCCCTCAGCATCCCCTGCCGCCCCTTCAGCAAGGCTTTTCATGGATCAAGCGATGGATTTAGGGGTGCATGAACGTGGTGAGAGCAAACAATCCTAGCCAAGAGCTCATCCGTCTAAACACACGGCCCCTCCTGCCCAGCTGAAGTCCCATGTATGCATGTATGTATATTTGTATTCATTGACATATATATAAGGTCTGTTTCTGCAGTCTGTCCCCTTTCCCAGCACCGAATGTTGCAGGATGCGCTGGGTGCCTTTCTGCCAGACCAGGACGAAGGAAAAGCATGGGAGAGGGGCTGGGAAGAGCCGAGTCCCCCCGCCCTGCGCATCAGCCCGCGGCCACTGCGCGGGCTTCCGCAGGAGCGCACGGCCCCCACCCGCCGGGCTTTCGGCTGCGCCGCTGCGGGCGGCTTCTCCCGCCATCCGCGGATGCGGAGCGCTGCGCCGGGGAGCGGGGAGCCGCGGGGAGGCGCGGGCGGGAGCCGGGCCCTCCCAGACGGTCCGTTCCGTTTCCCTGGCGTTTAATGCGGGCTCTGATCTAGTGCAATAATCAATAACCATCCTTCAGTCTTTGAACACCAGGGGGCTGAGAGGACTTTTCAAGACAAATTCCTCGGGCGATGATGTATACTTCACACTTACTGTGCACTTTCCACTGAGAAAAGAGAGAGAAAGAGAAAGAAAGAAAGAAAGAGGGGAGAAAAAAAAAGAAAAAACAAAAAAAGGAGAGGGGTGGCCGGGGGGGGGGGGGGGGGGGGAGGTGTAGGGGGGAGGAGGGAAGGAAAAAAAAATACAAACCAAACCAAAGTCAAAAACAAAGGAAAGAATTGCATTTATCTACAGAAATCAACGACTGAATGAATCCCGACCGCGAGGCATGCCTATATTTCATGGGAAGACTTTAATGGAGATCTATGTCTGTGCCTGTATGTATGTTTATACATACATATAGATTGATATTATTATGTGTATGCATATGCTTACACACATACCCATTTGTTTATTTTTTTAAAAGGCGCCAAGGGGCTTTACAGAGGCGAACCTTAAAGGAGAGGGGCTTTAAAGCCCCGCTTTGCGACACGGAGCTGGAGTCTCCACAAGCGCCTCGCCCTCGCCCCGCTCCCCGGGTAATTACAAGCAGAATGCTCGCACAGTTTTTAATAACTGTCTCCCTTTCAGCACATCGAAAAAAGCAATATATTTAAAAGATATATTATGTATGCAACACTTGATAGGGAGCTCGGGGGAAATGATCTCCTGGATGTTACTCTGAAAGTATTTCGGTCTGGCTGATTGCAGAGGAATTTAATTTTGACGAGCCAAATCCCTTCTTTCAGGTGATGGAGGGAACGGGACGGTGCTCGGGGGCTCGGCCGGCACCTCGCTGCAGCGGGCGAGAGCCGGGGGCGGCGTGGGGAGCCCGGCGTGCGCGGGCTGCAGCGGCAGAGAAGCCCGTTTGACGGCTTCTTCAAAAATCGCTGCCCAGATGGAGCTCAGCTTTCCCCTCGATAAATGCCTTTCTACTCCTAAAGCCTACCCGCCTGCCTCTTCCTCCGACGGCTCCCCGCAAACCCTCTCGCCCGCCACCCCCGGGGCGTCCCGACCGCCCGTCGGGGTGCGACGGCCCCGTTCTCACACGGAGTTCCCCCAAAAGCGGCCTGGAGGAGTCGCGGGAGAGCTTCTGCCGGCGGTCTTGATGCCCCGGCACCCATGCGGGACTGCGGGGACCCCCGGACACATCCCGGGGTGCGCGGTTCCCCATGGCCGTCCCGCGGCGTGGGCCACCGCCCGTGGTCAGCCCGGGGCTCGCTTTACTTCGGGGGTGTTTGCGGGGGTGGGAAAAAAAAAAAAAAAAAAGCCAGAAAGCGCCTGTGCCCCCGAGTGCGTGGATTTGCGCTCCCCCGCGAGCCAGGGATGCGCGGGGCTGAGCGGAAAATCCGTGCGTGGGGCTGCGAGGCGAAGCCTTGGGGCTCCCAGCCCCGCGTTCAGTTGCTGGGGGCGGGGGGGGGGGGGGGGGGGGGGGGGAAGCCAAGCGGCCGAGGTGCGTTGCAGTCAGCGAGACGTTTCGGTTCCCCTCGCATATAAACACAGGAACGGCCTTTCAAGAAATTCAGACAACTTTGTAAAACACCATCCACTCACACGTTCACACCGAGAAGAGCAGTAAAAGGGTAGGAGTGTAGGGTCTGGATTTTATATTTCCCTGTCCTCTGGGGTCTGGTTTTAGACGGAGGGAATTGTTGCTTTTTTTATTATTATTATTATTATTTTAGGGATTTTTATTCTTTTTTTTGTTGTTCTTTTCTTTTTTTTTTTTTTTTTTTCCTGTGTGGGGAAAGATTAACCTTTCGAGCCGAGAAATACAGGTGCTCCCAGGAATTTCTCCCCCCCTCTCCCTCTCCCGCCCCAACGCACACATCGAGGCGAGAACCGCAGAGCCGCGTTCTGCGGGAGAGCGAAAGGGAGATTACAACGTTGAAAGCTAAAACAAAAGGCTCTCGTATTTCCCACTGAGCAGTACCGGGCTGGTTATGGCAGGGGAAAAGCCAAGTCCTTAGCAAGTGAGAGAAGCAGGAAGAAAGCCAGTTCAAGGCGGAGAAACAGGGTCTTTTTCGTTCAGAAATCGATCTGCGCTTGGAACAGGAAAAATTGACTCTTCCCTTCGCATCTGTCCCATTATTTGGGTTTATTTATAGCTGATGGGGAAATATCATCTTTTCCTTCCCCTCCCTGGAAAAGGGAAAAGCACTAGTAGCTCTCGCCTTAAGGGATAAGCTTTTCCGCCGCTGGGAACGAGCGCCGTTTGCGGGACCCGGCGGCGGCGGGTCGGGGCTGGGGCGGCTCGGTGCCTCTCCTGCCCCCGCCGCCCCCCGGCGCCGCCACCGCCGTTCCGCTGCCCCCCCTGGCCGCTATCCTTCCAGCAAAGCCTTATAGCGCCTTTGCAGAGCAGGGGCGGGGTGGTGGTGGTGGTGGTGGTGTTTCGGGGGAAGCTCTGCCAGGAGTGGGAAGGGAGGCCCGATCCCGCGGTCGGACCCGCGTAAGGTCGGGAGGAAGTCTTAACTAAGCAGAGACTGTAAGGTCACCTTCTAAAGCAGCCTGCTGGGTTGTTTTGTGGCCATAAAGTCCTTAAGTAACCTCGCATTTAAAAAAAAAAAAAAAAAAAAAAGAAAAAGAAAAAAAAAGAAAAAAAAAAGAAAAAAAAAGAAAAAAAAAGAAAAAAGAGAAAAAATAAAAAGAAGCCTTCCTTGACATGGTTCAGTAATAAAACAATCGAAAAAGCTAAACCTCTCCCACTCGGACGCTCCAAGAAGTGAGTTTGCAATTAGCTGCAAAATCCCCCTGTGAGTTAATGACCTAATTTGTGAGGTATAAATTCACTAACTGTCTTTGCTTTCTTCTTTTTTCTTTTTCTTTTTTTTTTTTTTTTTCTTTTTTTCCGCGGACCTCCATGGAAATGTCTTTATTCATTTGTTTGTAATATCCCAAAACTATGACTGCGACACTTTGCTGCGCAGTATTCAAAGAACGGAAAATACTCGCTTGGGTACCCTTGGCTTTGTAAATAACTGCTTTGCCAATAGATGGCATAGTGTCCTTTCCATTGTGAGGAAGCTCCGATTCCCCGTTTATTTACCTTGCTTGTTTGTTTTGCTCGCGGCAATTTTATTATTTTTTTATATATTTTTTTTTTTTACGCATAAACGTCTCTTTGCATTTCCTTCCCTGGAGTACAGAAAACATAGGTATCTTTAAAAAGGTATATTGCAAAAATTAAAATTACAGATGTAATACATACTGTGAAACCTATAAAAATGCGTTTACAATGGTTACTTAAAAAAGAAATTTATAACTTTCATATGTACCTTACCCGTGCAATATGCAACTGCCATATGTTTCCTAGTTCCATAATTCAGTTTTTCCTGGACAGCTGGAGCAGGTAGTACTTCTTAAAGTACATTTCATGTAATATGAGAACTAGCCCTGACTAAAGACCGAGGGTTACCATAAAAAGACACAAGCCTTGCTTAAAAAATGTTGTTTAACTACACATCATTTCTTACAATGGTATGATATAAATGTTCCCGTAGACCCACGTTGTGATAAAACGGGGATATACGGTATCTTTTTACTGCCGAAATCCCAGCCTCGCAAACATAAATATTTCCAATTAGTGACTCTACCTTAAACTACAGTGATTTAAGGCTACCTAATTTAATTTAATTCCATACATGTTTTCATATTTTTCCTGAGACAATAGTGAAAATATGAGTTAAATTTATAGGAAAGCAATAAAAAAGTAAAGCCAGAGGTTTCTTCAACCCTCATTTAGCGTTCGCAAACGTTTATTTTGTGACCGGTGTAATGAAAAGGCTATTTTAAAAAATCATTTGTCTGAAACGAACAATAAATGTAAGTGGGAGCGTCGTATGAAAGACCGGAGATTTCCTTAAAAATGATTCGTACTCGTTGCTGCGTAATTCCAAATTAAGGTAGTAATTTAAGCGCTATAAAACGCAATCACCAGAGTATTTATAATTTTAACACGGGTGCCTTCAAACCATGTTTTCAGTTCTTTAATGCCATTCCTCAGCATTTTCACCCGTCTGGAAAGCCGGTCGGTTGGCTGCGCCTTTATTTCCTTACGCTGATCTTATTTATACTTCGCAGCAGGAGAGCGAATATTTTTTTTTCCGCGGTTTTAAAACGAGACCTGAGGCTGCGGGGGCACCGGCCGGTATAGACGGCCGGCCCGAGGGACTCGGTGGAGTGCACGGGGAAAGGCCGGGGTCTGCCCTGCCGGGGGACGACGCGCGCCTGCCGCCGGACCGGCCGCCCCGTCGGCGGGCACGGCGGGCCGGCCCCGACCCGATCGCCCGCTCGGTGCGCAGCCGCCCCGGTGCAGCGCTCCGCGATGCTGAAGCGGGAACAAAACGTGCAACGCCGCACCGATAAGTCCTCCTCTAATAACACTCAGGGTGCCTGTTTGAGGGCCGCCGTCGCGCCCCCGTGGCCGCGCTCCTGGCAGGTTGGGCATGGCTTCGGGGGGACCGGCAACGCCCGCAACGAGGCTCCCCGCTGTCCGGGTTAACTCAGGGTCATCGCAGGCGACAAACGGCTCTGTGAGCGGTGAGGGAGCCGGGGTTCCCCTCTCCTCCCCGCCCCGGTTCCCATTTCTCGGCTCCTGAGCTAGGATCGCCGAGCGGGATGCTGCGTGCACCCTGGTCTTGGATGCTGAGCCTGGGTCGGCTTCGCCTTCCCCTTGTTTTGGAAGCCGCCAGTCGAGTTCGAGCCCGGGGAGCCTCAGGTGCCGGGGAAGCCGGCCCCGCTCCCTCCCGCCCCAGCCCGGCCGCGCATCCAAGCCCGTCGGGCGGGCGCACGGTGCGGTGTGTCCGGGACAGGCCCCGGGACGAGTACTGAGGGTCGCCGGGGCTCCGTGGGCCTGGGGCCGGGGCACGGTGAGCCGGGGCCGCCCGCGCCCCTCGCTGTCAGCCGCGCTCGTTACGCGCCCGGGGAAGGCGAGGCACACAAACAGGGCCGGGGCCCGGCCGCTCTCATCGGAAACCGGAGGAGAGCCCCGCCGCGGTTCCGGACGGTCGTTCCTGCCGGTTCCCTGATGCCACCTCCTCCGCCGGGCTGGAGCCCACTTGGAAGCGGCGGGAGCAGCCCGGCCGGAGGGTCCCCGGCAGAGCGGGACGGGCAGGCTGTAATACCCCGCCGTGGCCAGGGGGGCTGGGGGGGGGGGGGGGCTTTCCTGCCTCTTTTAAATTTAAGGCACGCTTAACCTTCCCTCAAGCCTGTTTTGAAGGCGTATCTGGGGGAGAGTCGCTCCAGGCTTCCCGTGCACCCTGTTCTAAGAAAACTGGAAGTCTAATTCGCCCCCGGCACCCCCCGGTCCTCCCGCTCAGCCGCAGCGGCGGAGAGCAAGGAAGAGAAACGGGGCCGAAGCCGCACTTGGGATGTACAGAAACAGAGTTTACATGCGATGTTGTCACCGGCGTCTGTAATTTTTCTCTAATCGGTTATGTTTGACCGACTGGCTCACGTCGGCTACCTGCTGTCAGTTTTATACGCCACGTCTCCTTAGGGTGAAGCGATTAGGTTCACTGGGGGGAAAAGCGGATAATGGCATAAATGTGTTTTCCTTAGTGACCGCTCCTGTGGTCCCCTGCTGGGAAGTCACAGAAAAATCGTGCCTTTAAAGAGAAAAGACTCTCTGATGGCACCCGGCTTTAAGGTTCGGAAAGATTTGCAGAAATCACACTGTGAATGGCAAAACACGGCCATAATCACCCCCTACACGACACTCGAGACTTTCGAAGGGAGCGCAGGAAAACATCTTTCTGGCGGAAAACAGTTTAAACTTTTTTTTTTTTTTTTTTTTTTTCCAGGAAGTCTAAATATGCGATTCTTCTACATCAAATAAGTTGCGCCTCATTCAACTGCCTAAAAACCCGGACTGTATTTTAAAGTCCGGAAGTAAAAGTAACCCCAGAAAGGTGTTTTGAATATATATATTATTCCATTAGCAGATCACTATATATAGAGATTCTTCTCTCTTTCATCATCCCATAAAAAAATTAATCGGACAGACATATGGATCACAGGTTGTTCGATAAATTTAAATCCACCCAGTTGTTTTAAAAAGTCAAGAAATGAAAACAACATGCCACATATCAACCTACAGAGTTCTGGCAAGAGAAAAAAAAAAAAAAGAAAAAATCAACAACAACAAGAAGAGCCCATCCTCCCGGGAAAAGAATAATCCGGGCGATTTGTCCACCGGCCGTAGGACGGGCAGGCTCAGGCTGCGCGCACCCCGCGGAGCGGCGCGGAGCAAGGGGTCGGGGTCTCCTCCGCGGGAAAGCGCGGCGGTTTGGTTCTAGGGGGAGGGAAAGGATCCAAAACTGGGCAGGACCAGCAACCCCCCCTGCCCAGAGGCTTCTCCGGGACCCCCGCGGCACCCCCCGCCGCCCCGACTCCCTCCCCGCCCGTGGGCCAAAGCCGCTGCGGCGGGGAGAGCCCGGCAGCGGCGGGGGGCAGCTCGCCCCCCGGCAGGTCCCGGCGGCTGCCCGGGGCCGACCCCGCTCTCCCCGCCAGCCAGAAGCGCAGCCCCCGGCCTTAGAGCCCCCCGCGCCCCCCGCCGCTCTTACGCCGGACCCCGCCGCCGCGGAGCGCAACCCTCCTCCTCCTCCTCCCGCGCTCCTCCGCGCCCCTCCCCGGGCCGCCGCGGCCGGGCGGGGGTCGGTACCTGCTCCCCGCGGGCCCCGCCGGGGCCGTCGCACCGGTGGCGGTGGGGCGGGTGGCCCGGCGGCGGGAGGGCAGAGCGGGGCGGCGGAAGGTGCCGTCGGAGCCGGGAGGGAGGGAGGGCGGGCGGGCGGGCGGGGAGGCTGCCGGAGCGCCCCTCGGACAGATAACATCCATTTCCTTCCTTCCTTCCTCGCCCTATCGATCTCATCCCCACCGCGATGGCGTTTAAACTCGTGCGAGATCCTCGGGCTTAGCACGTTTCGACCACTCTGGCACATCTGATTCCCTTCAGATTCCATCGCGGCTGGAGCAGGCAGAGCAGGCAGACTTTGGAACCACGGAACAGTTAATATGTCCCAGATTTAACGTAAAGATAAACTAACCCCGCAGCACTGTTGGGTCGGTGACAGGGCGTCAGGCATTTTCTTGCTCTCCTATCGATTCACAGCGACAGGGGAATTTTTTTCGTAGTGCTGAATTTTTCTCAAATTGCCATTTTTGCCAGTGTGGAGAGAGTTAGGGATCCTGTGGCGTTTTGGATTTTCTTTTTCTTTTTTATTATTTTTTTTGCCTATAGTCAATTATCTCTCTGTCACATACCTATACTTTCACGTCTGGAAAGCACTTCTACAATTTTAACGCTGATAACCTTATTTGAAGGGATAATTTATCTCTGGGGTATCTTTATTAGTCAGCCTTTCCTTAGACTTTCTGACGAAGCAGCTATTGAAATCAGGGATAAATTTGCATTTTAGGGATAGGTAAAACGCTGCAGTGGAAAGGGTTGCGTCTCCGAAATGGCAGCTATTTCCCTTTTAGATTACGATCAGAAATCTCAGCTGTGCCACTCGACGGCCCGAGCAGGACTTCCGAGGCTGTGACACAGACGAACCACACTACGAATTTCTCTCTCACTGTTGCCCCAAACAGCAAAGCGAAGCCGAGATCCCGTTCCCCGAAACCGTGAGATTTTGCCCCGTGATTTTTTTTACAGAAGGAGGAATTTTATTCGGTTTCCTTCCAGGGAGCGTGTCGCCCCATTTAGTTCTGAGGAGAAAAAAAAAAAAAAGGAAAAAAAAAAGGAAAAAAAAAAAAAGGAAAAAAAATCTCCCAACAAGAGGAAAAAAAAAAGAAGAAGAAAAAAAACCACAACAAAAATCTCAATAGCTTTTTCATTTCCCCGGGCATGCAAAGAAAATAATATCTGTCTCCAAATCTGTAACTTTTAATGGTTTTACTCACTGGAAAGATAGGAAAGGATTTTCCCCGTAACTGTTTTATGCACATTATTATTATTATTATTACTACTGCTATTATTATTACTACTGCTATTATTATTATTATTGCTACTATTATTATTACTATTATTATTATTACTATTATTATTATTAAAGTTGCTGCGGCTGGATGCATCCATGTTCATACAACGTTCGGTTTAATTCTCTTTTTATTTGCAGCTTCAGCGCTTAATGGGTTGGGTCTAGAGGGGGCTACGGATGCTGCTCTGAAGCCCCTCGGCAGCCAGTGCAGCAGCTGAATAATAATAGCAATAATGATGATAATAATAATAAATAATAATAATAATAATTATAATAATAATAATAATAGTCAACTACCTACTACTACTAATCCCTAACATCTAGAAAGGCCACAACGTCATATTTTTTAAGGTCCCAACGGTTTTCCCGAGCGAAAACGCCGCTCCCCGGGCCCCCCCCCGCCCCCACCTTCCCTCTGCATTTCGGGGGGGGGAGCTGGGGCTCCCGGCCAGCCTTGGGGAGGGGGTTGGGGGGGAATTGGGGAGGGTGTCTCAGTAAGGTTTATCGTGGGGTGTCTCTGCCGCGGGCGGCGGGGCCGGGGGGCGGGATGGCGGTGCGGGACGGGGGTTCGGTTCCCGTCCTCCACCCCCCATCCCCGTGTCGTCCCCCTCCCTCCCCCCGTATCCGTGTCCCCCCCCCCGCGCCCCGCCTCGTCGGGCCGCCGCGGAGGGGGCCCCCTGGTTCAGGCGGCGGGGCATGGGGGGGGGGGGGGGACGGCGCTGATTGGTCGGCGGGGCCGGGGCGGCGGGGCGGGGGCGGCGCTGATTGGTCGGCGGGCGGCGGTGGGCGGTGGCAGCCCCCGCCCCGCGGCTCCGCCCGGCCCCCGCCGCCGCAGTGACACTAATGAGCGAGTTCTTCCCACCGGTCTCCTGCCTGGAAGTGCTGACAGATCAAGGCAACAAATTTCAATTACAAGCCCTAATTTGTGTCCGCAGAGCGTTTGTTACCCATGTCAGTCCTGCCTGGCCCATCAGACGGGGCAGAACGTGGAGGAGGAGGAGGAGGAGGAGGAGGAGGAGGAGAAGGAGGGGGAGAGAAGGAGCGCATCTGCAAAAAGGAATAGATTATATTTTTTTTTTCTCTCTCTCTTTAAGAAAAAAAAAAAAAACCAAAAAAACCAACAAACCACCCCAACTCCCCCCACCTCCAAAAAAAAAAAAAAAAAAAAAAAAAGAAAGGGGAAAAAAAAAAAAAAAAAAAAAGACTTGGCTGATAACTCGGATTTAAAAAGAAAGGCGAGGAAAAGCGCCCCAGCCCCTTGCCGGCGCGGTCGGGAGGACGGGAGGGCGGCGGGCCGGGCGCGGGTGCCGGCGGCCGCGGCGCGCCTGGATGCGCGGGCTGTAGCGGAGCGGAGCGGGGTTTGGGGGGGGTGGGGGTGGGGGGTGCGCGGGCATGGCCGACAAGCGACGGTCCTCGCCCGGCACCACCATGAGCCTGAAGGCTCACGCCTTCTCCGTGGAGGCTCTCATCGGGGCCGAGAAGCAGCAGCAGCAGCAGCAGCCGCCGCCGCGGCAACCCAAGCGACGGAAACTGGGAGGCGAGGACGAAGCGACGGAGGACGAAGGGGGAAGCGGCTGTTGCTCCAAGAGCTCCCCCCAAACCAACGCCACCGCCACCGGGAGGACCTGCGGCGACATGGAATTGGGATGCGCCTCCCGAGCCCCCGCCGGTGAGTGCCAACCCCGCCAACCTCTCGCCCCCGGGAAAAACGCTCCTCCGGCTGGGCTCCGGTTCCCTCCCCCGCTTCCTTCTTATTCCTTCTGTCTTTTCCATCCTTGCATGGGCATCCCCGCCATCGCCGGCAGCCGCCCCGCTCCGCGCCGCGCCGCCGTCCGGCGGCGCGGCGCGGAGCGGGGCGGCTGCCGGCGGAGCATCATCTCCGGGGGGGGAGGCTTGTTTCCGAGGATGATGAGGAGGAAGCACCCCCTCGGTTCACCCTCACACACCGGGTCGGCGTGGTCCGGTTGAGGGACACCCCTTTTCCTCCTCCGTCCGGTTCCCCGGTCCCCCCTCTGGCTTCCTCTTCCCGGTTTCTCCGCAGGCGGCGGCGAGGAGGATGTTTTCCCGGCGGCTTCCCCTCCCGCTTCCCCCGGCGGTTCCCCGAAAAATTCCAGGCCCGGTTCACCTCTGCCCACTCCGCGGGTGGACCTGCAAGGAGCCGAGCTGTGGAAGCGCTTCCACGAGATCGGTACCGAGATGATCATCACCAAGGCGGGAAGGTAACGGGGCACCGGCGGCGGCCGCCACCCGGGCTCTGTCCCGGGGCGGGCGGGTACATCAAAAACCGGGAGCTGGGAGCGGGGAAAAAAAAAAAACCAACAACCCTTCCAGATTTACGAGGCAGGTAGATGGCGATAATTTTTAGCTGGGCACGGGAGCACGAGGGTTTCCTGTTCATTAAGGCGAGGGGTTGGGGTGCGTCGTGTCCTTCTAAAGGGGAGACTTTTTTCCCCCTTTTTTATTTTTTTTTTATTTTTTTTTTTTTTTCCCCGTGGATACACATGGTAAAAACCTGGGTAGTATAAAAGTATCCGAACTTATTAGAAATTACAAAAACATATTTTATTGGATCCATATGGTGCCTTCTACGTTTTCAGAGAGGCTTTATTAATGATTGAAACGCAGTCTTGAACAGCACAAAGCAACATTTGTCTTAAGAGAGTCCAGTCGGGGAATTTCTGTTTTATCTTACAGGTGCACTGAAATAAAAGCGAAAACTAGTTAACCGCAGTCAGGTTTACCCTCCTGCTTATTCAGAAATAACGGAGATAGGATTTTTCTTTCCAGTAACGACTTTTAATTGATTTATATATATATATTAGAACAGCAGCAAATAGTGAATAAACTGGAATGGCTTTCAGGCTTATAAAATACAGAAAAGTACCTTTCATTAGCTTGCAGTCAGCTCGTCACTAGGACGTTTCCTTTTTTATTTTTTTTTTTTTTTTGCTTGAAGAATGAACTTTCTTGCTAAAAGGCATGCCAAACGTGAGCTAAGTAATGCATTTTTTTTTTTTCTTAATGTTAAAACAACCGCATTGGTTAATTACTCCTTTTTCTCTGCGGAAGGAGCTAAATCGTGAAAGTATCTTTTTTATTTTCTTTCTTTCTTTTTTTTTTTTTTTTTTTTTTCTTTTAGAAATTACCTCGTAGATTCGTTTCTGCTTTCAATAAAGAAGTTTTACTATACCTTTCAAAGACAGAGTAGCTCTTGCACTTCACCTTTAGTAAGTTGCAGACAGGAAGTCCCGTCTCAATAAAGACCATATTGTTGGGTTACAGCATGGCACGTTGGCTTTTATAACTGCATCCTTGCCGTGTTACAATTGTATCACCGCGGATTTAGCTTTCTAATTCGCTGCTAAAGAAATGAGACACCGTTTGCTGCTGTCAGTTGGACCTGAAGTTGCAGTTTGCCTTTCTGCAAGTCTTGGTCTTCCTGGGTGAAGGTGGCTCTTTGCACATCCCCAGAAATACATTTCTATACAGTATCTCAAACGGGCTTTAAATGCGTGTCCGGCTAAAGCGAAGTCTCGAACCCAAATGATTTACTGTCTAACAATAAAGTCGAAATGATGTGGTAATAGCTGTACTCCCAAAGCGTATCCCAAAACATACGAAGCATTGTTCGAGTAAATGCACTTTAGAAATCTGTTTTGACATATCGAATGGGCCATTTCATGGCTGTGTAACTATAATCGTCCAAAAGGACTCTGTAGGCTAAAAGGAAGAACGAGAAAAATCCCACGAACCGGTTACTTTTCCTAAACAACCATTCCCGAGTCTGTTTCATATTAAAAATGACCTCTCTCTTTCCATGTTCAGGCGGATGTTTCCCGCAATGAGAGTGAAGATCTCAGGTTTAGACCCACATCAGCAGTATTATATTGCTATGGATATCGTGCCAGTGGATAACAAAAGATACAGGTATGGTGACTTTAAGGCAAAAAACATCCAATGCAAGCCATAGGGAGCTTGGCTATTGGAAGAGAACATTAACACTATATAAATTAGCTGAAGATCGTGTTTAACTCTCCTTCAGATTCCTATTTTCATCCCAGTGCATTTAGAAAAAAAAGCATAAATTGTGCCAAGTATGCAAAACCGACTAACGTTTCTGTTGAGGCTCTTTATACATTTGCCTTATGTTCTGTGGGCAGATGCTCAGGTTTTGGCTTTCAGAGAGCGCGGTTCTAGTGCGGTCAGGAAATCTTATCGTGTCTTATTCCACCTCGGTTTTTCCTATTAACAAATCCATATGAAAATGCATGTTTTTCTAGTGCTAAATGGCGTTAACATTAATAAATAACATTATTAGCATTAATGTCTGATTTAAGGGCATATAAGCTTTCTTGGTCATGCTTCAAAGTGATTAGATCACTTAATTTAAAAGCTGTTTATCACTCAGATATTTGGTTGCTTACCAAATATCACAAAGGGTAATATTTCTAATTCCTGTCTTTTAAAGAATTAATGGCGTTATTGTCTGAAGAATAATGTGAGGAACAAAAGTAGCTGTTCTTCCAACATTTAAGGGTAGGAATTCCGTGCTGAAAGTCTCACTGTTTCCAGGGCAGTTGTGTTTCGAGGGAGGTAGTTGGACTCTTCTGAAACCACTGGTTCCGTTAGAAAGGTTTGCAGGATCGGGCCCGCAGCAGTTGTTCCTGGGAGCTGTAGATGTTTGGTAGGTCTTGCTTTACAGAGGCCGTCCCAGGCTCCGTAGCAGCCAGGAGGAGCCTGGCCAAGTAGTTCAGTGGAGGCAGGATCAGGTCCTTACCAATTACTGGTTTGATTGTTTCAACCCTGTACTTAGCCTAATGCAGGGAAAACCGCTGCGGATACAATTGTAGAGCTAGGAATATTCCAGACTCGGACTAAGAGGTTGGTTCTGCAGGAATGCCGCCTCGTTTCCTAAGCAAACACAGCCCTATGTGGTTTTTTTGTGTGTCCTTACCCCATTGACTGGAATTCTGTCCTTTTCTCGTGCGGTGTGTAAGACATTTCTTGGGACTATTTTAAATTTCGTGTTTTTCAACAAGGTGCAGATACCAGTGCTGAGGATGTCCAGCACATCCAGTTAGGGGAGGCTTTACTGACTGTGTCACAGAGAAAAAATGCTTTTTTTTTCTTTGAATCAGTGCAGTGCAACTCAAGTGAAAGCCCCTTTCTTGCTTTGTGTTACACGTGTGCATTTACTCAGCACTCTGAGCGTATCATTCCTGGAAGGTCTGAGCAATTGCTTAATTCATAGAAAAAGGCAAGGTTATTATTCCAAATTGAATTAAAATGTTCATATTAAAAATTAAAAAAGGTTATATTGAATATGAGTTGTTTAATATTTCATTTAAAATACAGTCATAACGAGCCGCACTGTCTGCCCAGGGTGATACGTGGTGCCCAGATAAGTGAAGTAACTTAAAAAAAGTTGTATGAAGGGCATTATTTTCTCAGTTGGCAAACTTAAATTTCTGTAATCATGTACCACGCCTTTAACCTTCCCGCTAATTATTAATGTTTCGCACGTTTTCCTTGATTCCACTTTTCATTCTTTGCTGTGCGATCTGTGATTATTATTTTTTTTTTATTATTATTATTATTATTGCTTACTGTTATTTTAACTTTGGCTGTTCATGTGGCTTTACGAACTGTCTTGCAGGTCTTTACATTCGAAAGATACAGCCTCAGTCACACACGGAGCCTAGGCTTTAGCTGTCAGAGCAGACAGCAAAACTAAATGGAAATGAAGAATCTTACAGCTAGGTGTAGATTTTTGGCAAAACTAGACCTTGTTGTAAATACTTGGAAGCTGAAACTGTTTACTCAGCATATTTTATGTGTGTTTATGACTTTATTTACTTTTGTAGGGAAAGCGCGTATTTAGTTTAAACCGACAAATGTAAAATAAATGAAAAATGTTACAACAGTTGACTGTGCCATCTGGGGTTGAGAATTTGTCTCCAGGAGAGGGTTTCACCCCCACTCCAGGTCTTAGGTTTACAGCCTGATACGAGTTGCGCGGAGTGATGCACGTATAGGATCATTTAGTTTTAATTTCCAATTATATAGTTTGTCTTTTTCTAATAAGGAACTGAATTGTACAAACGGATGATTTGATAAGGTTTTCCTTGTTTTTATTAAGAAGTATAGCTGAATTACTGGGATTTTACCGTACTTGAAAAAAAAAAAAAACAACACCTTGAAGTTTTTCATTGGTGCTTTTAAAATTGCCCTGTGAAGTGTCTGCCTTCAAAATAAGTTTTCTACCAAAGCAGGCACTATTTTTATTAGAAAATGACTTTGTCAGCATTGGCCTATCAAATGAAATATGGGCTGTGCTTTTTCATTTTTAAGCCTTTCTGCAATACTATTCAAGAAAATTAATATGGTCTTGCAGAAATAGCAAGAGCACAGTCTGACACAGTTTCATTATTTTTCCCAATCATAACGTTCTTTCCCTTCAATAGCTTTATTTATAGACTCTTATATTAGACTCAACATGTTAAACCTTCCAAATATGGAATTACTACTCGATTTGATAAATGAGGGACCAGATTCTTCCCTGCCTCCTGATGCCTGCTCAGAGCGGAGCTGCGGCAATCAATGAACAGACACCAGCTTAAAGCTCAGTGTGCAGCCTGGTGTTAAGGCTGTTACTGATTTTAAGACGACCAAGGTCAGATCAGAGCCTTACTTTTGCAGATACCAGAACTATGTTTTGAGAGTAAAAAAAAAAAAAAACCAAAAAAACCCAACTTTTATTTGTTGTCCTTTCATGTTTTGTTGACTGGTGGGTTCTTGCCGTATGTATGGGCCCTAATTTATTAATACGGGCTGGGTCTGATGAATTATTTGGGGGTTTTGTGGCTATAGGTGTTTGTTTTCTTTTTGTAGGTATGTTTATCATAGCTCCAAGTGGATGGTGGCTGGTAACGCTGACTCCCCGGTGCCGCCTCGTGTTTATATTCACCCCGATTCACCCGCCTCTGGGGAGACGTGGATGAGACAAGTGATCAGCTTCGACAAACTGAAGCTTACCAATAACGAGCTGGACGACCAAGGGCATGTGAGTACTCGCTCTTCTGCAGGATTATATGTAGGCACATTGCTCAGCCCGGGAAGACTCTGACGTACAGCTCCAGGGTGCCAGAAATAGGTTTGACTTTTCAAAGCTGTTTTGGAACTTTACCGTCCAGATCTAAAATCTGCTTACTTTCTGCTCCAATAATTAACTGCTTATTACAGCCTGCTGTTTTACTCCCCCCTCAAAACCAGAACTCCTTCTGCAAAGTGAGACTTTACAAGGCTAAATTGGCTAATACGAAGGGGCAGAATTGCTCTCATGTTTTCCCACCGAGTGTGTTACTCGCAACTTCTGCTCCGATCAAAAAGGACGCTTAAATTCACAAGTGGCTAGAAGAAACATTAATAGTGTGTAATAACTTCATGTGAATAAAAATACACTTAACTATTTTCTTAACCTAAACATTTGTGTGAAATCCCATGAGGTGTTAATAATTGCAGTCAAAAAAAAAAACCCCAACAACATGGGAGCTGGGTTTGCTCCGATAATGATTTATTACATACCTTATGAAGCAAGACCCTTTCACAGCTGAGGCTCATTACTTCTGAAAAAACTGGCGAGGACGTATGCAGTACGAGTGTTCTGTTTGCAAGTTCTAAATTGTTTAGTTATGACATTATCTAATGTGACAAAATGTGTTATGTTAATATTTCCTTTTCTCTTCAAAACTGTTGAAACATGACAGATGTAAGCCAGTATCTTTCCAGCAATCCCTAAAATAGTTTTACTTGACACCTTAGGAAATAATTAAAAAAACAAGAATTGTTTTTAGTCAGGGTGAAGTCTTTAATTTTTGCAGAATCCTGTAATAAATGGCAAATGTTGGCTTCCTTTCAGAAGGAGCATCGGGTTCCAAGTGGTAGAGTTTTAAGATGTTGGAGGCAAGTTTTGAGACAGGATGTGGATTCCATTGTCCTTAGTGTAGCCCCGTTTATTAAGCAGGATACTTTCCCCTTTGTGGAAGGGAGTGAAAGAAAACGTACCTGGCACAGAGTACAAAGATACTACGTGCATCTTTCAGTGTAGTTGTAACTCTGTGACATTAGGCCGGGTATTTTGTCAAAACATAATCCAAGTTTAAGTATGAGATATTTTTTCATCTGTTTGTATTTGCAAAGGAGATTAACGTGAGACTCTGGTCAAACGGTGCAGAAACTACAACTTTTATGTTACTTTTAGGCAAAAAAGCACCTCCCTTTCCTATAACACCGCTCATAATTTTATTGCGCTTTTCCCTCAAAAGAATGTGGGGCTATTCACATCTCCTGAGTCAGTGGTGCTTTTCTTTAGGGCTTGTAAGAAAGATGTTTGACATCGCTTCTTTCCAGAGTTACAGTGATGGGGTCTCATTTGGCAGTGCCCGTCTCAGTTAAGGTTCTCACGCTTGGTTCCCTAAATTTTCCCAGCGACTCTTCCTGAGTGGGAGTTTCTCTGAGTCCTGACTCTATTGGAAGGGCTTAAAAAAGTGAAGCGGGTGCAAATGGGTGAAATGTGGCTTTTCCAACGGCGAGCAGGCCGGCCGGCTGGATTTTGTACTCACTCGTTTCGAAGGGGCGATACCTGGTCACCGTGGTCCACCCGTGCACTTTGCAGTCCCAAACTGCGATAGAATCTCGGCTATGCAGAGAATTGTATTGCTGTATTTTTCCATCCCAGATCTTAGCTTTGTTTTTACTCGGAACCGCAACCTGTGTAGTGTACACAGCACACCATTATTCATAATGTGGGGGGATATAAATTTTCTGGTCTTTAGTTAAGTGTTTCGATTTGGAAACTAGTGAAGTAAAGCCCTCGTATGGCGATTTGAGACACATTGAACTGATTCAGAGCTACGGCAGCGCCCCTCCTCCCCAAAATGGAAATTTAAGTATTAAAATAAAAGGACAAAAGAAGGATGACTGTAAAATAATTTCATATTTCTCAAATCTGGGAAATTGCAAACATGTCATTCATAATTACCAGAAAAGGCAAAAGCAGAAAGCAGAAAAGTGTCTCTTCCAATGGGTACATTTTTTCTTTTAAAGCTATGGTAGTGTGGAATGCTGTATTGAAAAAGCTATGTAGCCTCTGAATGCCTCCAGCAATAATGGAAAACGAATAATCATATTTTGTGATGAATATAAAAAACAATTGTTTCTCATAAGCAGGAAGGAACCATTTTTCTCAAGAGGGTACCAGGGGAGGGATGGGGGATTAGAAGAGCTAGGGGTCAAGGCTGGACTGTCCCTCGAATACTTGTTGTTACATCATGTGTTCTGACTCTCCCACCCCTCTATGGGAGATGGGGTATATTTTAGATTATTAGAAAGTTGTCTTTTTCCCTCCTGCTTAGGCAGAATGGCTGAGAGAAACCTCAGTGGGGTCTCCACACTCTGCCATCGTTCCTCCAGTAGTTCAAGCAGTGTCGGGCTTTAGTTGCTGTTCTTGGGGTGTGCTTTCCGAACTGCCTGGTTCTGGGGCTTTAAGTCTTGTCAAAATTGTTCCTTTATTCTAACCGTGCCCCCCAGAGGTACCAGCTTTTGCAAAGTTTTTGTGTTTAAAGTCCCAGGGCTAGGGTTTTGATCTTGCAGGTGTCGAGGTAGGGAGCTCACACGAGACCAACCCAGGGCCCTCGTACCCATTCCAGAGTATTACCTCTCGGGATCAGCGAGAAAAGTGACCCATGTCCATGGGAACGGGGACAGGATTTGCAAACAGGTAGTGTTCCTCTGCAGTATTTGGGTTGTGGTAGTAGTTCACGGCAGCCAGGTCCCCTCGCATTGTGTTGGCCTGGGATTAGCTCCTTGTGAGAGGAGATCAGCCACCTCTAAGATGACTTGCTTCGCTGCTCGAAGGCTTTCCGGCAGCTCCTCCCTGCCTGCTGCTACATTCATCAGTGTTTTGAGTGGGAGTTTGTGACGATGGAATTTTATAGCGCTGTTCAGCGGGGAGATTTTGATGTACCTCTGCACGTAGGACACTCATCGATACACAGGGTTCCACTTGAAGGCAGAGGAGATCAAGCAAAAATTGTAAGGATATGTTTGCCTTGGGTATTTTTGACCTCCAAAGGGAGTCCCAGGGTGAATTTCCTACATTGGAAAGACTGTGCGCTTGTAGAGGTGTTAAGACCCTATGGCACCCTTAAGACACATACTGTGGCACTTGTGTCCTTCATCTGAGCTGTGATGGGATGGGAAAGCAAACCTGCATTTTGCAGTTGACACCGAGAAGTGCGTGTTCGGGGCGCTCTTTGTTAATGCCTCTCACCCCTCTCTCCTCCGTGGAGTGAGTGCTGCATTGTCAAAGCAGTCTCTCCCTCCGGCTGGTTAGAGCTGGCTGATTTTTCTATGTTAATGCAGTTTTTAATCCGAATTTCAGTAGAGGGGGAAAAGTCAATATTTTTGATGCTATTTTCCATGCTTTTCAACTGAGTATTTTTTGATGCAGAGAAACATCTTTTAACTTTTAGTGAAAATGGGGCTGTTAGTGTGTTAATTGTTCCTTGGTGGTTGGTATTTTAATTTTTTTTTTTCCCCATTTGAAAGTGGGGTGAGGCTGGAAGCAGAGGCAGGCTGTTACTCTGCCCAGATTTGGCTCCAAGCAGCAAGCTCTGCTTACAGTCAGTGGGTAGTTATGCGTTCTTGTGACAATGAAAAGCTGGGAAACATCAGCATTTGCACTTGCAGTTTTTGTCCTTGTGGAGAGGGAATCCGTGCTCCTTGGCCCCACATGCTTCTCTGACTGCAGAAAGCCTGAATGCATGGGCTTTGCAGGGAGGACGAAGGAGGATTTTTTTGGTGAAAAACAGCATCAAAGTGAGCACCCATCGAGGTGGAGAGGTGGCTGTGTGATCTGTGCACCGCCGAGCCGCCGGGAGGATCAGCATCTCCCCCAGGATAGAGGATCGGGCTCTCGCTTGTGCTGGCTGGGATGGTTCACGGCGGTTCCCAAGCTCAGAGTCACCTCTGGGTCCTCATCACGGCAGCATCTCTCAAAAGCTGTAATCCCGAAGGTAATCCCGGTTTCGTGTGTCTGCGGGCGCCTTGGCCACCTCTGCTCTCCCAGCCTTGCCCTGCTGCTGCCTCTTCTGTCTGACAATCATGTCTTGACAGCTGCGGTGGCCAAAGTGTAATTTGTCATTTGTCAGGAGAAGTTTGTTCCCCCCCAAAGTGCTTTTTTTGGTTGGGCCCTGGGAGTGATTTGTAGAGAGCGACAAGCTTTTCAACTGTGGGTTGAAAGCCATGCCAACTCGTGCTCAGCATTTGGTGGGGTTTATTCTGGTTGGGGTTTTTTTTGTTGTTGGCTTTTAAGGGTACAAAGGGAAAGCTGCTGGTTCTGCAGATAAACTGTTGGATCCTGTTTGTGTTGTTGAATGTGCAAGCAACATGAGATGAAAAGCAGAATCTCATTTTCCTTAGCTTTTTCATCGCACTAACTTCAAGTGATGCTTAGAATAACAGCGCTACGTGGTTTTCAGAGTGGCCATTGCCTCTCCCTCTCCTTTTATGTCCTATCTACATTGCGTTGCTCTTTAATTCACCAGGGCTCTGCAGTTATGTATTATTTAGTCAGAATTCAGAGTACTGATCATTAAGACTCATGATCAGACTGATCATTAACAAAGATCCTATGGCATGGTACAAAATCAAGAAAAAAAATACATCCTGCTATGGATTCGCTAATTGTCTAACGGTGTGTCAGGGATGGAAACTTCAGGATAGCACAGAGCCAAGCCAGGTTGCTCTTAAGAGATGCCAAGGATCGGTTTAGCTGTAATAGCCACCCAGATAAGGAGTGGGAGATGGTGATCTCCATCCTGCCATGACTTCACTTGTCCGGGTACACGAACAGAGATGTTCTGGGTTGTCATTGCATGTAGGCAAGTGGTAGTTTGCATCTCAGAGGCGATGGGGTGAAGTAATGGGGGTGGGAGCAGAACGTGGCACGCTCAGTGGCACCCAGGCAAGCGGCACGGCACCGGGTAGCGATGGGTTTGAGCAGTGGAACAGAACTTTGTTTGATCATTTTTCGTTATCCTGTTGCACCAGTATCTCCCCTAGTGTCACTGGGTGTTCACAGGAAAACAGGGTCAGGAATGTGCTGTCCTCTCTGCATTTTCATTTCGTACATCTTTGCCAGCGGAGAACTGAAAGGAGTGTTGTAAAAGAGAATACACGTTTGCATGATAAAAATCTTCTTCTGTGCAAGATTTCAGGGACTTGGGAAGGGAAAGGCTTCATATGAGGACATCCATAGGGCACTCCCTAAGCAAATTAGTTGGAGCCTGTGATGTCATCGTCAAAACCTTACTTGCAGGCTAATAAACCCCCTGATTATCCAGAAACTTGGCTTATCCAAAACAGGGTCATGTCATCTGGCCAGGACGAAGCACATTAAACTAGCCAAACTCTAGCTTATCCAAATGAATGTAATGTCCTTTATGTCATTTGGATGAATGAACTTCCACGGTGTCTGGCATAGGGGCTCTGCCGAGCGCCTCAGCTCGTGCACGTTCCGAGGCTGCTCAAGGAGCAGGAAATTAAAAAGCTTCCCCTGAACGTTGATTAGGGGTTCCAGAGGCCAATAGCCATAGGACTATTTATTTATTGAGTTACTAATTTCTTAGGCCTTCCAACAATAATAGTTGAGCTTCCAATTATTTTTTCTTTTCTTGAAATCTTGTATTTTAGTAGTGGTTAGCTGAAGCGGAGTAAAATGGAGGAAAAATTCTGTATTTTAGATCTCCTCTAAAATTTGCGAGCTATACAAAAAGGTATTTTTTGTGTCTAATTTTATGCACTAGGAGTTCATATACTTCTCATTTATCTGTTATTCTTAATCCAGCTTTTGTATGCTGGGAGAGGTTTGTGTATGGGTTGTATTGTGTGCATATGTATTATAAATCTAGGGTTATTAAAACTTTAGAGTTTGGGATTTTGGTAGTATTTTACTCTGAAGTTTCTGCTTCTTCAGAGTGTGAGAGTCTTAGGTTGTGTTCAAAACAAGATATGTTTCCAGCCTTTGGGATATCAGGAAGAAAATTCCCCAAGTGTATTCTGAAGGTTCCAAAAACAAAAGGCAAATGCTGCTATTAATGCTATTAATCCTGTTAGATCAAATCCAGGCTCCAGTGGAAAAAAGGGACAAAACTTTCCTAATTCCAGTGGAACCAGTACTTCGCTCTTGATTTTTTTTTTTTCACTTTTCTTTTTTTTTTTTTTTTTTTTTTTTGAGCCAGTCTCAATTGAGCCAGTCTCTGAATTTGGAGCTCCTGAGTCGTAATTTTTAAATGCTTAGGGTTGGCAATAACATAAATGCACAGGGATTAGACTACTGTAATAAGAACCTTCAGAGGTTAAAGAAAACATTTGATTTCCAGTAAGTGGCATGGTAAACACATACCATAATCTGTTCCAAAAAGCTATTAGTCCTGAAACAGCAGGGTGTCCTTTCTAATAAATGTTATCTTTTTCCTTTCATGACTGCGTAGATTATCCTTCATTCGATGCATAAATATCAGCCCCGTGTCCACGTCATCCGAAAAGACTGCGGAGATGATCTGTCCCCTGTCAAGCCCATCCCTTCGGGAGAAGGGGTGAAAGCCTTCTCCTTTCCAGAGACAGTTTTCACTACCGTCACAGCGTACCAAAATCAACAGGTAACGTGGGATTTCTGCTTAGAACACTTTCCAGGCCTTTCAGACTAGTCAGGGAAGGAAGAGATTGGAGAAAAGCGAACACTTTTATTACACCACTGATGATTAATAAGCATCGCCTGAACCCTTTTCATATGACAAATGGCTTTTACTAATACTATTGCTGCAGCTTCAGAAGCTGAGGCTTCAGGCCAGGTGGACTAGACGCTGCATGTAAAAAGCCATTCTTATTATGGAGATCACACTGTCTAATTAGCATAGTTAATGGTGTCTTAATTATAAATACGGCATTGAAGCACAAGGCAAAGAGCAGTCTAATTTTTAAAGGTGTTTTTGTACCTTTTAAGTGTAGGTACATGTCTGGATAGAATTTTTAAAGCGTTTTCGGTCCTGACTCCAGTGACTTCAAGGCTCCCAGGACCTTAACAGAGAAGCTGAGGTCAGAAGAAAGTTGCAGTCGTTTTCGTTAATTGCATTCAATGTATATTATTAACTGCAGTTTATCTGGGTCCAAATAATTCAAAGTCAAAAGTAAGCTGCAGGTTGTGTGACTCCTGTGTTTGGCCCTTATTACCACTTATTTAAGTATTAAACATAGTGATACCATAGCTAGTGTTGTGTTGTGATATTTTATTAATTTGATGTAAGTTATTACAGCTTTATTTTGGGAAATTATATATGCTTCGATATCTTTACAAAGGGAAGAGCAGGAGAGCCATGTAAATACTGAAATATAATTAATTGCTGCCTACCCCACTGATTTAAGTAAATTACAAGTATCTTGGGGTTTTTTTGCTGTTTTTTACTTAGGGTAATAGCCTAGGGATAATCTCTCTTTTCACATTTCCTTCTTGACCCGTACAGAAATAAAATTTAATTTAAATTTTATTGCAGTTGGGCAGTATACTCTCTTAGGTGAAGAATGACATTTGCCAGAAGATTTTTCTCAAGAATTCCAACCTGCCATTTGGTAGCATTAAATACCTATTAGCTTCTCTGGGGATTTGCAAATGTCATGATCAGAAGGCTGGCCCTTATTTTGCTGCATTTCGGGACAACCGTCTTAAACCATGCAAATATGAAGATGTTTCTACTCCACCATTGGCTTAATTCTGTCAGGATAGTAATTTTTGGTGTTACTCATCTGAGTTTGCATGTAGTAATTTCTTTAATCATCTTCACAGATAACTCGTCTGAAGATTGATAGGAATCCGTTCGCCAAAGGGTTTAGAGATTCGGGACGTAACAGGTAGGTGCTGGGGAAGGAGGTGGGCTCGTTACTGCCGACAAGAATGGGCTTGTGACGGCTGGTAGAGGGGAACGGCTGTATTTACAGACGAATTAGCCTGGGGACTCAGGCTCCCTGAGGGAGCACTGAGGTTTCCCAGTGAAGTTCTCCGTGATGGGCTCCTGTTGTTCCTGCTCCTCTGACCATCGAGGTCAAGAGCAGGTTGGCACAGGGCTTGATGCGTTTGCTCAAGTTTCCTTTCCGTGGAAGCGGCGGCACACTGTGAGGGCTGAAAATGGCATTAATGCAAACTTAGGTCTGTGATTTCAGGCTGCTCCTGAAATATCCTCTTCCTCCTGGCCCGAGACACAAATTGCAGATACCAGCATCAAACTGTAAGCCCAGGCTTTCTTGCACTTAAGTGGCATTTAGCATGGATGAATGGCTCATTTTTACTTAAAGGGGGAGAAATTAAGTCCCCTCCTGCAGTAACCTTATGTTTAGCACACTTGCCTAGGAGGTGGGAGAGCTGTGTTGAAGTGTCTCTTTAGCCTAAGGAGTTTTAAATCCGCTTCCTAGATGAATGCCTTTCCTACAAGGCTATAGATGACCTTGAAATGAGCCTGGTTTCCACCTCCTCTTGTTGCGGTTGGGCTGATTAATTGCTTGTTCTCTCTTGATCCATGAATCTTTCAAAATAGCAGTGGGGAATCCGAGTAGCACAAAGTGGAGGCTTGGGTCTCGTTCCTGCTGCCAGCACTGATGAGGTATTTTATCCAAAGACTGCTTAACGCAAAATACTTAAGCCTGTTATGAATTGTATGTTAAACCATTTCAGCTAAAAAAAGCATCATTTAATTGTGGTGCATAGTACACATCAGTTCCAGTGACCACATTGCGTTTGGTGTCTACAGCTGCTATATTTATGACCCAGCCTTGCAGGGAAGGGAGCAGACTGTGCTGGTGGGAATGTTCATGGAGTATCTTCCGGGAGCTGCTTTATTGGGCTTCTCTTTTAGTAGAGGCTACAGCACTAAAGCCTCTACCTGAGTTACATAAATGCTGAGATTGGACAGCAAACGAGAGTAGCTTTTTAGACGATGAACAGTTACGGCAGGGGTGGGGTGGTTGTAAAGACTCACAGGAATTCACTCTGAGTGTCTTTTCAGTTCTCACTCTGCATTTTCTGCTCTCTTAAGACTTTTGTCTTCTGGCAAGAAACAGTTGGCCAAGCTCTGTCCTGGGGCCTGGAATGGACGCCCCAGGCACCGGCATAAATAGGGTTTTGTCCTCCTTTGTAGCCTTCCAGTCTGAAATTTAAGTGAACAGGAACTTCCAGATAACTGCAGTGACTGAAGAAGCAAAACGTGCTGTGTGTACTTGGGGAAGGGAAAGATGTCCGTAGGTGCCCCGTTCGACAGGTCTCCGAAGGCAGTGTCTCTGCCAGGTGTGCTTTTGGCAGGGCTGGAAAATCGGTACTAAGGAGAGAAGCGTGAAACCCTGATTCCTCTGGAACTTCTGATTTTAAGTAAGGTTTGAATTTCTTCCGTAACGTTCTACGAAACAAGGAAAGACGCCCTTGAAAACAGAGAGGAAAGGATCGCTTGGAAACCATTTTTTAACGGGATTTAGCATGGTGGGACAGCCCTGGTATTACCCGAGGAGGATGTAGGTGCAGCAAGAGCACTGCAAATCCAGCTGTAGGACTGGGGCTATTCAAAGTGGTTTTTTGGTTTGGCTGATAGGAATAAGTTTGTTTCAGGCATTAGGAAAAAAGCAGGATATTTGAATTTGAAAGACAGTTGTAGTTTACAGAAATGGATTAGGAGGCTAGTCCTGCAGCAAGGGCCAGCCTCTGAATAAATGTTTCGGAACTGGCTTGAGATGAGGTCTGAATGCTTTTGCTGTAGTGTTTCTTGTTACAGAAATGATTCTGCAAACTCGTCCATTGCAAATTGATGTTGGTTTACTGAAGTCAGTATTGTTGTTTTCTTTGATAGGCTGTGTGGTACTGAACAAAAGTGTTTGGGAATGCAGCTCAGATTTTTAACTGTCGAGGAAAATTTCCTTTTTTTAATTTAAATTGCTGGTCTACTCAGTTGATTATTATTTTACTCAGCTGCTGAGCATTGAAGTTAAATGTTAAGATTTGGTTATCTTTATTGTTCTAGCTAGTGTACTTCTAAGCTAGACATTTTAGTCTGAAAAAACCAACCAAACAAACAAAACAGTGGTAGCATTATATCCAACTTTTTACTGTTGCTTTAATTATTGCAGCTATCTTACTACGCACCGCTGCATGCAGTAATTCTGTTTAATTAAAAATATTCCCTTTCAGGTCATTCCCATTCAGTCCCACAGGCTATTTTACAGAAATCAGTAGCTTCACCTTTTAAAAACATTCCCTGTGCATTTGCAAAGTGCAACAGAATTTATGTGCTGAGAATAGTTTCATTCTTCAGTTCGGCCTTAAGTTTGACCCTATAAAAACTTTTACTCAGGAAAGGACCAGAATTTCTCCCTTTAAATACTTCAGGAAAAACATAACTGTTTTGTTAAATAAACTTGGCCATTTGATAGCGTAAATTAGGGTGGTGATAAAATGTGGAAATTGTTCGAAGGCATCTTGTATAAATTATCGCCTTGGCTACACTCCTCCAGGAGGTGGCTTTTATCTCCCCTTTAACTAGAAATGAAAATTCACCGTTACTGCAGAAAATGAAGGCTATCTTTTTAGTCCAGGTTCAGCTAATAAATACTTTATTTCCTGAAATACATTTGTGATCCTCCTAGAAATGCAACGGGGAAGAAGCAGTATCGGAAGAACATGTTGGTAACTTCAAATTGGGCTATTTGCATAATTCCAGTTTACAGAGTGGTGACGCTCAAAGGCAAGCGCTTGTATTTGGTGTGTGCCTGATGCTCACACTTAACAGGCCTTTGGGGCCCAGCAGCCAAAAATAACAGCAAAATTATACCTCTGAGGTACATTATTTGTAAAATCCTGCCAGAAAACAAATGAGCCTTTACCTTCAGGAAATAAAGATTCTTCTGAATGCTCTCTGCCACGATTGTCTACCCGGTTATTTCTGTTTTGTCATGGCACTGTGTAAAGAAAATGACAGAATATTTTTAGTTTCTAAAGGCATTTTGCTCAGCACATAATAACCAAGACACAATACTGCTTTATACATGTCAGTAGCAAAAGGGCCATACACCCATGCCTTGCTCATGTTGTAAGCATGATTTTCCACCTCATTGGTAATGACTGGGAATCCTGTTTTAACAGAAATTGTCAGTGGATCACTTAGAGCAGTTGCTGTTAAGGAAATGTTGTACCAGGAACACATTTAACGACATTTTAGTCAAGTCCATCCCTGACTCCCAAACTCCAAAAAAGCCAAAATGCCAGACTTGTGGAACTGGGAAACTCTGCCTGCTGCCAGCCCGGTGACTGCAGATCACAGTCTGGTCTCATAGATGAGGACGCAGGGCTCTTTCCCAAAAAGCAAAATCAACTTCAAAATAATCCTAAAATTTTACTGATTTCTATATTTTTTTTTTGTGTGGTAAAGTATCCAGGGAAATGTGACAAAATACAGCTTGCTTTCATTATGCTGTGTTGGTTTTGTTCTAAATAGAATGGGACTGGAAGCTCTGGTAGAGTCTTATGCCTTCTGGAGACCTTCACTGAGGACACTTACATTTGAAGATATACCTGGGATACCCAAACAAGGTAATGGTCGTCTTTGTGTTCTTTCAAAACAAAAATGCATGAAGATAAATCTTTGCCCATCATTCTTTGCAAAAATCTAGGTGAGTTTGTCACTTGCAGAGGAAAAACATCCAACCAACCCCAGTGCAGGCCATCACCCCTCATCAGAGCTATTCTAAACGAATGCTGACCTAACCTCTGTGGCAGTAAAAATGTTAGATGGCAAAGATAAATCAGATCTCATGTGGAAAAAGATGCCAGTTATTTAAGAATGGAATAACCTGTTTCTTAGTGTTATACTCTGGTGAGATGCATAAGGCAGAGATCGTTTATAGATGACTTCTGTTGTACAGATCGGAACTCCAATGTAGAAATTATTGGTGTGTTTAAAAGAAGAAAAAGGAATGAGAGAAGAAATGTCCTCTAAGAAATGAATCAACAGTGGCAAGCTTAATTGGGTTTCTGCCTTGGAAAGCCTCCTTGGTTCTTAAGGACCTAAAAATTGTTCATTAAAAGTCCCAAAAAACTTTATCTGCATCCTAGAGCTTGAAAAAATGGAATTCCTCTCCATTTTGATCTTTCCTGCTCCCCAGTCCATAACATCTTGGCTCCCACTTTCACCATCATGCAGGTAGTGCTGGGGGGGGAAGGGGTATGTAAATGGCCTGTTTTGACAGAGAGGGGCGTCTCAGTACTTTTTTTCTGATTTCCTTTATTTCCAAAGCATCTCCTGGCATATGGAAAACCTCTCAGCTGTTTCCCAAATAAATCAGACATCTTGCTCCTGATTCTTCACATTTCCTGCTTTCTTGGTAATATATTCCAGAGTCATTAAGCATCTTCAGACCAAAACTCCAGAAGACATGGAAATACACAGAAATAATTTTTATGAACTTCTCCTTAGCCTAGTCCTTTGAGAAATCTTGAGCATCAATGCCTGATGTGGGCAACTAAGAAGGAGTTTTTGTACCAGGTCACAGATAAGTTGGATGAGGGCTGGCAAAGTTTCGGGTGGAGGATGGGAGTGGGAGATGGTCCTTATAGAAAAGGCCTGTAATGAGAAGCCAGGATCAGACCTGAAACAGTTTCAGGCTGCGTGACACTGACTGTTTGTATATATTGCACTGTTTGAGAGCAGCGAAACTGCTGCTATGAACTTCCCGCTTCCTTTTCTGCTTGTTGCTAGAGGTTAAGGGGCTTGTTGATGTTCAGAGGATGGGTCTGGCATCCTTGCATTCCTTCATCCTTCAGTCATCTACACCTTGGACAGCAGGGTAGTTTAGAGACTTGCTGAAAGACCCCATTAGAAATTTTTCCTGGTTGTTAGTGCTGGAAGCGGCCATCTTCAGATAGCAGAGGTGTTGATGTAGATTGGAAGAAAAATAAGTATGCCTTCCACCAGGATTTCTGGAATGTGGCAGTATCTCATGGTGCTTTGTGCCTGTTGTGGCCTGTCAACAGAGCAAGAAGAAGCAGGCAGAGATCACTGATACTGTGTTTTTCTTTTTACTAGCTCACCTATCATGAAAACCTGTGAGGTTATTGACAGTGTGTATTTCTTTGCAGCATCAAGCTGTTTGATAGTTAACGTGATTGACAAAGAGGAGAGTCCCTCCGTGCTAAGTGCCCTCCGCCTGGGAGACTGTGAAAGGCCCAAATAAATTCTTCTACACTCATTTTTTGGGGGGAGATATAATCTCTAAGAAAAGGAAGTGTTTCTTACAGTTGGGAAACTTTCAGTCCTGAGCAAAGGCTTCACCTGTAGCAAGCGGCGTGTTCTCAGGACCATTCAGCTCTGGTATTTGTCATGTAAAAAGTTCTGATATCGGTAAATGAACAGTTTGCTGCAAACCTAAACCTCCACCTACCCATTCGAGAAATGAAGCAGCCGTGCACAGTACTCAGCCTACACTTTTCCTGAAGTTGCTCTGAAGTTTTGTTCTCGATTTTTTTGAAGTTGGAACTTTTTTCTTCTGAAGCTGTGAACTTCCCTGAAGCCGTTGAACTGTGGGAGCCTCTATCACTCCAGCTAAGGAGCCGGTTCTGTAGCTGGTGCTCTGGCACAGAGTGCTTGAAACCCACTCTGGGGTGGAGCAACAGCAGAGACATTACAAAATTCATAAGTTTGAAGGGGGGTTCCTGTGATGTGGTACCCGCCTGGCTACGTTTTAGCTGCCACGCAGCTTGATTCCCGTGTCAAATAAAGAGTAGTTAACCGTTTGGGCAGGAGCTCTAAGTATTGAGTGATGGGCACAAAAGCATAACTTATAGTTTCTTTCTTGGACAGGCTGTTTCTTTAAAAATACACATGCCACACATGCACACTCTCACCTGCACATGTATGTAGATGCCATTTTTTGAATTCGCGTCGTGTTTCATGTCAAGGGTTATAATAAAAGATGAAGGTCTTGTTCTGTCCCCTAGGAGGTGAACCTTTCCCAACGTGCTTCTTACACTGTAATATTCTCTTGCAGGAAACGCAGGTTCCTCTACTTTACTCCAGGGATCTGGCAGTGGAGTGCCATCTACCCACCCTCACCTTTTACCGGGTTCCCCTTGCTCATCTCCAGCCTTCCACCTCAGCCCCAACACTAGCCAGCTCTGTAGCCTTGCTCCAGCTGACTACACAGCTTGTGCCCGCTCAGGCTTGACCCTGAACAGATACAGCACTTCTTTGGCTGAAACCTACAACCGGCTCACAAACCAAACCAGTGAGACCTTTGCACCCCCGAGGACTCCCTCCTACGTCGGTGTGTCCAGTAGCACGACTGTGAATATGTCTATGAGCGGCAACGACGGGGATGCCTTCAGCTGCCCACAGACTGGCTTATCCATGCAGATTTCAGGGATGTCTCCACAGCTCCAGTACATCATGCCATCCCCATCCAGCAATGCCTTCACCACTAACCAAACCCACCAAGGCTCCTACAACACGTTTAGACTGCACAGCCCCTGCGCGCTCTATGGATATAACTTTTCCACATCCCCTAAACTGGCTGCCAGTCCTGAGAAAATCGTTTCTTCCCAAGGAAGTTTCTTGGGGTCCTCGCCAAGTGGAACCATGACGGATCGGCAGATGTTGCCCCCTGTGGAAGGAGTGCACTTACTTAGCAGCGGGGGGCAGCAGAATTTCTTTGACTCTAGGACCCTAGGAAGCTTAACACTCTCGTCTTCTCAAGTGTCTGCACATATGGTTTGATGAAGCCTTTAAGTAAAAGTACAGTATGTTTGGTGTCTACAATGTATTTCTTTTGGAATATGAAAGGACACTCGATGTAGCTTGTAAAGTGTGTGTATATATAATATGAGAGGAAGTTTCACTGAATTTTTGACTTGCTTGTGGCCAGATTATTCTCCTATTTTGAGTTACGCAGAGTTTGTTGCGGCGCAGACTGCTTTAGTTTTCTGGTATAATACACTTAGTTGTATAACACGTTGGGACATATGCAACAAATTAAGTAAGACTTCCTCCCCTTTCCCCCTCCTCTGCTCTAACCCCTTTAAAGAATGAAATGACACTTGGAGTATTAAACAACACAAACAAGCCCACTTACATTTCCTATGGTACTAGTGAGTTTCTTTAAAACATTCATACAATGATAAGCTGATGCACCAAAGGCATTTTACAAGTTTCTTCTCTGTTATAAGGGATATGAAGGGTATTTGGACTTTTAAGTGTTAAGCATCAAGCATCCAGCCTAAAATAGAAGTTTCGCTAATGGATTATTTACAAAGTAAACGGAAAGATTAGTTTGCCTTCTCATGATATGCTGTTTTTAGCTTATCAACAGCACAGCATTCTTACTAGGGTTTATTTTTTTCAGCATTAGTCTAGATTTATGTTTAGGTATTTGAAGACAAATGATGCATATTCAAATTGTGTTGATAGGAGTAATTTAAACCAACAGCAGAAGAAGAGGCGTTCCTTGGTACGGAATGAACTTTGGGGTGCTTCATTTTTGTCAAAGAAAGGGCTTGATGCATTTTTTTCCTCCATAAATATTGCCTATAAGACATTTACTGGACAGTAGGATATTCTAATGTATCTTTGTTTTTGTATTTTTACTTTTTTAAAGGAAAATGCAGGTTTGATTTAGGGAAAAAAAAAAAAAGCGAGCAGGATGAGAAATTCCATTATTGGCTTTACCCTTTCGTGTGTGTGTTGTGTTTCGGGTTTGGTTTTTGTTGGTTGTTTTTTGGGGTTTTTTGGGGGGTTTTTTGGGTTTTTTTTTGTTTGGTGTTTTTTTTTTTTTTTTAATAAGGGCAAAAAGTCCTCCATCCTCAGTATCTCATAAATACATTGCCTGTAGCAATTAGGCAGATGGCCCAGTTTGCCCACAAGTGCTGGAAGCAGAACTTTGTCGTAGCTGCCTCCCTGTAACATGGCCAAAATGGGACCAGGATTACAATAAGCAAAATTTCTTTAATAGTTTACTTTGACTGCTCCAGCATGACACCTACAGCCTACGTCCCTCCCTCCAGGGAGCCATCTGTCTTCCTCTTACTCCATTCTGTCACGAGGTTACCGCTGCTCTGTTTCTCAGTCAGTTTTTGCCCTGGAATTGTAGAGTTTCCCTTCCTTCCTTCCCAGCTCTGGTTTTAACTGGCGCTTGTAAGAACACAGATCACAACCTGCTCCTGACCAGGCTTCTCCAGAATGACAAGGAGAGAGAAGCGGTTTGTCACAGCAAAGTTCCTGTCCTCATCTGCACCTGCACAGCCCTGGCGCCCATCAGTCCTGCTGCAAAAGCTGCCTCTTAGCTGTCTGCCCGCCCGTCAGAGCTGAGCCGTGGGGGCTGTAGAACAGATTTTAGTGCTTGAGAGAATGGGTCGTCTTCAACAGTACGCTCAGCCTCCTTCCTATTGTGCAGGTGATGAGAAGGTGTTTTGAAACGGGTACAAATGTAGCTGAAAATGCTTCGATGCTGGTCAGCGTTGAAGGAGAATAAGGCCTTTCAGATTTTACACTCTTCTCCACTAGATTTTTTTTTGGTGAAGGTGAATTGTTGTGCTTCTCAAGAGTGCCTACGTCTTTTCTGGCAAACAGTGGGCTTAACTGCTCCCACTGCAAGACAGGCTCATTGCAGCTAGTATTTCTTCAGAGGGTTGGAGATAATGCATGAAGAAACAGCCCTCTCACTGTCTCTTCTTATTATTTATGAATAGAAGAGAAACCACAGCAGTCTTTAAGCCCATGCCTGGAGAAAGGTTTATTTCTATTAGATTTTTTTTTTTTTATGTTAAAGAATACACTTAGAAAGTTCTCATTCAAAGCTGGAAAGACAAGACGATGAGCCTGCAGTTAAGGACGTGTGGGTTTGCTTCTTTGCTGTCACAAACTTCCCAAGTGACCTGGGCAATTCACTCAGCCTTTCTATATCTTTTTTTTTTTTTTTTTTTCTTTTCTTCTTCTGTAAAGTGTGATAATAGCACTTCTCTGCCTCACAGTAAATGCTGACAGTGCATTAAAGCACCTCCACTGTACTGTGGACAGTACATCACAGATGCATGGCTAGGTAGTGTTCATACATGAGGATAACAAAGAGCATTTGTGTAAGTCAGGTCTGTCGGTAGTTTTGACATTGCAGTGTCCTTTGAGGCAGACCTTGTAGTAAAAGACCCGCAATGCCAAAAACACTGTTCAAAAACCTCACGCTAAAAATTTGTGGAACGGTTCTTAAGATGCATAGAACATGGGCACATTTTTGGTTATGTAAATTGTCATAGCTCTGTTGGTTTAAATTAACAAGAAACTTGTGTATAGTAATTCCTGCTCTAGCCAAAACTTTGAAATCTTGCAGTTCGACAAATCTTTAAATGGGAAGAATGATACAATTACTTTGTATTTGAAAAAGGCTAAGGATAATTGTCCACGTCATCTTAAGGGCTGTGACAAGGTAGAAATGTGGAAGAGCTAAATCATGCATGTTCCTACAAGGGGAAAAAGAAAGGTTGTGCATGGATGTTCATGGAGGTGCTCCTGGCAAGAGTATGTACTTCATTGTCGGGGAATTTTTTAGAACTGGTCTCTTATTTTTCCTCAAATTATTCTTATCATATAACCACACAATATTGTTTGAAACATTTGTTCCTTAAAATTTGAATCATATTGTAAATACTTACCGGTGTGTCATTGTGAAAAGACTAGCTTTTTATCAATATAATAAATGCTATATATGCATTATATCTATAATTATATATCTGTATTTTACAAAAATGCCACAGAAAATATATTAAAGTGTGTATTCAAACACTTTTTACTACATTTGGAAAATTGAGGGGCTTGTGCCTTTTTTTTTTTCTCTCCAACTTCAGCTAGACCAAAGGAGGTGACTCTGAGGTAAGCTCTGAAAGTCAAAGACTTAATACAACAAGCTGCAATGCTCCAACCAGTTCACAGTTCTTACATGGTTCAGTTTAATCACCTGCTGTTGAACCTTTCTGTTACTTGTATGCAAAGACCATGGCAGATGTTGGGTACAAGGAGATGTTGAGGCTGATAGCAGAGCTGTGAGGTATTTAATGTGGGAAGAAGGGACAGAGCAGCTTGCCAGCTCCTTAGTCAGTGATGAATCCTTGCTGGTTCCTCATAGCCCGGCTCATCCCAGCTGCCAAGACCAGTTCATCTGCCCCATATCAGCCAGACCTGGGAGGTTAGTACATCCTTGTGACCAGATGCTTGAGCAGGAGCTGGGCACCCTGCATATTTTCTCTCTGTTGCTCTTACTTTGGCCATTCCCTCTCTGTTCTGCTCAGTCTAAATGCAAAAACCCATTGATTCCTAAGGCACAATTTGCAACCTACAATCAGCTGGGTATACTGTTACTCAGCAATGAGCAACATCTCTCCCTCCAGAAGTCCTTGTGTGCATAGTGGCCTTATTTCCTATTGTATTGCAATAAATGATTCCATGTGACGTAGGGCACAGAGCCTGAAAATCTGATTACTTTAGAGACTAGGGTTTCATAGTCACTTAACACCAGCATTGTTGCAAATGACCAGAATTAGGGCAAGAGAAGTAGGCATGAAATACTTGATCATAAATATCAGGCCTCAAGGGAGACTGAAAGCTTCTGGTTTTAATAAGAGAAGAGCCTTTTTTTGGAATAGCACAATCAGACTCTGAGAGGGCTCATTTCTGCTTCAACAGAGGACAACAGGAGAAACTTTAAAATCATGGACAGCATTGGCATTAATGCTAGCAAGTCTATACCATGAGCGGTTCAACAGAAGGAACTTAAATCATCGCCAGAAGTAGCTCACAGGTTCTTCAGGTGTATTTTCCCTGTAAAGTTAAGGTACCTAGTTGTTCTGTATAGAAGTGTGTTTAAAAAGGCTGAAGAGTAGCTACCTTTAAAGGTTTTTGTACCAACTTCACATATTAAATTACTATCTTATTGCACCCTTCCGAATACGCTGGCAAACTCTCATGACATTAATGTTTAAGTTTACTTCAAAGTCCAAGTCTTAATATCAGTAACCGCAATTTATCAAAATGGTCAGTTTTTGTGGGCTGACAAAATATATTGACTTGTCAGTTGAGCTCTTCGTTAATGTGGTCCTCAGATTCATTGTTTCACCTTTTATTTAACAGAAAGTTGTTGATACGTCAATTTAATCTAGGCAAAACTACAGGAAAACTCACGTTCTGCCTTATGTCCCACCATATTCCTCAGTTACTCAGTTAATTCAAAACACTAACACACCAAGATGACACACACTTTTAAGAGGTGATGAGTTACTTCATTAGGAAATAACATTTCTAGAGAATTCAACTTGCTTTAAATGCTGTTTGTCAGTGCTGCTATGTCCATGCTCTGAAAAGGTGTTTGTTACCCAAAAAAGCATAAGTCCTATCCAGTCACCATGTATTCTTGCAAAGCAGTGTTGAATTGGCCATAAAAGTGTCTCAGATAGTTTGGTGCCCAGAGCCCAGGCAGAGCAGTTCCAGCAAATGAGAATCTGAATCTTCTGGACATACTTGGAGAAAGATATGGGCCTGAATTAGTGATAGCTTTATCTGTTGTTTATATCAAATCTGGATCCTCTTCATCTGCAAAGGCTAAGACTAAAGCTTTGTACAGGAATTTTCTAGGTCTTTCCTTGCCATACATAAGCTGCTGCAGGCTGGCTGAAAGCTCGTCCCTTCTTGAAATATTGCCACCGCTCCAGCTGCTCCCCTCCTTTAAGCTCTCTGCTTGCAAAAGCAGCAGACACGTCTGCAGGGGAAGACGTTTACGACCCTTAAATAGTATCTCACATCGTCCACTCCGCCAGAATGAACATTACACCTCCAGGAGCTGGATACATTTCCAATTTTTTCCCTTGTGGCATTTCTAAATGTTAGAGATAACACCCAGGTTCCAAGACAAGCGCTCGGGCTCCAATTCTGTGGCAGGGAATGGCAGGAGAAGTGGAGGTAGCGCAAATGGACCCTGCAATCCCACCATACGCTTTTGAACGGTCACAGGGACTGAGATGGCACCTACAATGTATAGTTCTATCCAAATACATCTCAGTGCACCTCTCACAGGAGTCTGTAGCCTAAAATGAGATCTGACATCAAGGGCTGGTCAAGAAGGATAAAGCATGATGTGAAAATACTTGTGCTACCCAAAAGCTGAACTCTGGTGGTGAACATTAAGTGTAGCCCCAGCACAGACCTAATCTTGACTATGCTGTGCCCTTGCGTTCACTTGAACGCCACTGGGTTTAATTTTGATGCTATAATATGGAGCCAAAAGCAAATTTGGAGCACACTGGAGGAAACCTGGGCTCTGCTGAGGCCAGTGGTAATGTTGCTGCTGACTTGAGCTTTATGGTTGCCACCTTTTCAGACCCTAAGCCATCCCTCTTTCTGCTGCTGAGTGCTTTACCCATGCAGCAGCGGTAGTCAGGCTGTTTTCAGGGACGTTCTTCTGGCCCTGTGTGGTGTTTTTTGGGTGGATAACTGGATTTTTGCATTTCACATGCTCTTTTTATATATATTTTTTTAAGTTTGTGCTTCTGCAGTATTTGAGCCACGGTCTGTCTCACGCCGAAAGATAAGAGAAGGCTGGAACTCAGTGCTCCTTCCCGCAGAAGCCTTGCCGATGGATGGATGGTGTATTCCCTTCCCCTGCAGATAATTGACTATATATTTCCCACAATGTTTTTATTGTATTTTACAGAGAAAAGTAATAAAAATAGAGGCTGTATCACAATCAAAGCAGTGTTTCCATTCCTCAGGCAATATTTTTTGCTAACCCAAAGGAAAACACCTCCCCACCCTTTCCTGGTTACTATACTCAGTATATGGTTCTCAGTAAGAAGAAAACCAGATGCCATATTTAAACGTAAGATGGCAGAAACCAGAAAACCAGAAAAAAAACGGGTCCCAACTCAGGGAAATGTTCCTGGATAGTCTTTGTATGCTTTGAAGTGCAATATGGACGCCGACATTTCCAGAGACATCCGCAAAAGACGCCTTTGATATATCACCGAGTGGGTCGCTGTCTGTGTATGATAAATGCCTCGTTGACACAGCGTGCACGACAGGTTACCTGCCCCGGACTCGGGCAGGGTTTTGTCAGTGCCACACAAAGACGTGCGAGCAAATGCCATTTATGTGGTTCTGTGTGGTAATCCTACACAGAAGCGTAGCTTCACAAGTGTTGAACAGACCTCAAAGCTGTGTTAAGAGACCGGTTCTCAGGGAGAACTAGTTACGTGCCAAGCCCGTGCAATCCAGTCATCCTCATGGTGGTAATTAAATAGCATCTTACAATGAATATAAAAGCCATTAATCTAAGCAGGCATTTATTTCACTTTGCTATAACTGAAAAGGATGTATTACTTTCCTGAGCATTTTGCCAGGGAAAGGGGACTGAACATCTGGGGGTTGTAGTATTGAATGTTTCAGCCCCCTAGGATTTTTTTTTTATGGAAAGAGGGGAGCCTTGGAAGAAGAGAATTAAACCCAAAGAAGGCAAATGAAGGCTGGTCTTTAAGCAAAGAACCTTTAGACATTGCAAATATACTATCACAAATGTCTAAAAATGATCTGTCTGGTGTCACGTCTTTGCGTTCAGCAGAGAACAGAACTGTTACACTACGGAGTGAAGTGATCCATGATACCTTTAACTTATGAAGTGTTGGGTAGAATGAAGGCCTTTGTTTGGTAAGTTAAAGGCTGAACTACTTAAAATAATCTAACATTGAATGTTATTTTAAGTCTTTAACTTTTCTTCTTTTCTTTTCTCTTTTCTTTTCTTTTCTTTTCTTTTCTTTTCTTTTCTTTTCTTTTCTTTTCTTTTCTTTTCTTTTCTTTTCTTTTCTTTTCTTTTCTTTTCTTTTCTTCTCTTTTCTTCTCTTTTCTTCTCTTTTCTTCTCTTTTCTTCTCTTTTTCCTTTCCTTTCCTTTCCTTTCCTTTCCTTTCCTTTCCTTTCCTTTCCTTTCCTTTCCTTTCCTTTCCTTTCCTTTCCTTTCCTTTCCTTTCCTTTCCTTTCCTTTCCTTTCCTTTCCTTTCCTTTCCTTTCCTTTCCTTTCCTTTCCTTTCCTTTCCTTTCCTTTCCTTTCCTTTCCTTTCCTTTCCCTTTTCTTTTTTTTTTTTTTTTGAAAGATACTATTAGCAGAGATGATGCTTAAAAGTCTGCAGCCAGATGTGTCTCCAAACATCCCCAGAGACGAAGGATATTCAAATGTAGTTTGGATTCAACCCGTTATATAGATAAGTTTGTTTTATAGCTGGCCGCAGCTGTGAAGTTTGGATTCAGATCTGTAACTCCCCTAAACTTTGAAGACTGCAGTCAAATCTGTGGTTTTGGATTTGAATCTCCATTTGCCGGTTGCATCAGACCGTCATTCACATCTGCTACGCCGACAGCTGAGTGCGAAACTCTTGATACCGGTTTCAGACCCTGCAAAGCTGAGCCTCAGAAAGGCCACTTCTCAAGCAGGCCGTTACATATGAGCAGCGACAGCAGCATATTGCAGGTCTGTAGGTTAACAACTCTCTACATGCCATCTAACGGCCATCGGTGACCCACCACAGAGCACTGGCTGGCGGGTCACAGGTTGTTGGCTTCCGCTCTGCAAAGTATGCTTTACATACTTCCTCCATCTTATGTTTCTGTGTAAGGGAACGCTGCAGCTTCCCACAGGGATATTACGTGATCCTGTGTGGCAGGAGAGAGGGCTGGCGCAAGTGCAAATGGGATGAAAGCTGGTCCTTTAGGCACTCTCTGAGGGCTGATATCTGTACAGGGTGGTTGCTGAGAAATGAACTAGGAGGTGAACTTACAACACCTCAGCTCCACAGGTGGGCACTCTTAACATGCAATAAGCAAGGGGAAGGTACTCCATATGGAAAGTAAGAGAGAAAATACTCCACACTAGCGGTGTTCCCGTGAGGATACAGTGCTGTGAGGCTGAGGTCCAGCAGTTTCCCTCTCTTCTTTGCTCTACAAGCAGACCTCAAGGCTTCAGCCCCACTGTGGAAAATAACAACCCACAAATGTCTATCTGGGAGGGTGTTACTGGTTGTCACCATGGCACAGACGGCCTCACCAACTGCAGTGACGGAGCCACCCATGGTAAATGCTGGACAACTCTTCTGACCTGTTAATAGTTGGCAGACTATTTGATGACAGTTGCAAGAATCTGATGCACAGCAGTATCCTTTACAGCAGTTTAATCTTTGTCATCAAATCCCCCAGCAGCCATGATTAATAGCAGCACTTGAGCTTGTTTTGAAAGTTGTATATTTGGCAGCTATGAACTTTGATCTATGGTTTCGCTTTAAAGAATCATTATGACACAAACTTTTCCTGTAATCCTTCCATCTAATTAAACCACACACAAATACTATGTGGGGAAATATGATGCTATTGATATAAGCTGTGTGTTTATTACAATATTTTAGGCACTTTATTAAAGTGGATAGTTGTTCCCAGCAAGAGAGTAGATAAGCTCCCCAAAAACAATAACATCACCCAGAAAGAATATATAAGAGAATTTCCCAAGGCCAAATTCGATTAGAAACTTTCTTTGTTGATTAATACAGTGCCCTTGAACCCATTTAGGGCACAGATGTTTTAACCTGAGCTAAAATTACTAACATTTAATGAATCCAGCCTACTAATGTGTACTTTTCCACAAAAAGTTTGCCTTTGCTCCAGATAGTCAAAGGACTTCAATGTCTATCATGATAGTATCTGCCTTCCTGTAGTAGGTTGTTCAGTATTTGGGTACAATTTGATGGAGAAGTTTTCAAAGATCCAAGAAAATTTATTTCCATGTAAATATTTTAAACCATGAAACATCCATCTTTAGACTGAACATTAGGAAAGAATTTTTCACAGAAAGAGTGGTCGGGCATTGGAATAGGCTGCCCAGGGAGGTGGTTGAGTCACCATCCCTGGATGTGTTTAAGAGATGTTTAGATGTGGTGTTGGGGGATATGATATAGGGGAGAACTTTGTAGAGTAGGGTAGATGGTTGGACTCGATGATCCCAAGGGTCTCTTCCAACCTAGACGATTCTATGATTCTATCTTTTTGTAGCTGAATCCACCATAAAGCAGGCATTTCTTGCTGGTCTCTACCCTGTTGTACACTGTGTACTGAAATTCCCATCAAGTAGACAAAGCTCATGTTTTCAAGCCTAGAATATGAGCTGTGGGTCAGAGTCTGAGCAGGGCTGAGGTGTGGGGTTGCATAGTCTAGACTGAGTTGACTTGCTTGTGTATTGCATCTTCATGACCCCGGCACTCGTGCAGAAGAGGGTTCCTTCCTCTAGAGTAGACGACCCAGGTTGTGAGCAGTTGCACGGAGCTATCTGGAATCTCTGGAGTTTCTCCTAATTGGCCCAACACGTCATCTGGGTGCCACAAAATTGAGAGATAAGAGAGGTGTAAATCACCATCTTGAGGTTCCTGCTGCTGCCAGGTACACCAGTGTTTATATTTGCTGATCACCATCTTTTCCATGTTTTCTGGGTAGACTTTTAGCCAGCTGTTTTTTGCCTAAAACATGACGCCTGTCAGTACTGGTTAAGCCTAGTGACCATGGTTTCTGAGTCAGTTGGAAAGCAGACAAAGTACCAAGTATCATAATTTTCCCAAATTGTCTCACAAATTTCCAGAGACTTCATATAAATGTAGAACAGCTGAAGCAACATGAGTGATCCCTTAGGGAATTAACAGCTGAGCGCCCTCAAGCAGAGGGAATAGCTGCCCATCACCACTCTCTGGACTTGATCAGAAAGGAGTGAAACAGAACTGCTCTAATGCAATTCCATCTTGTCGTGCCAGGTTCTCCAGTCTTGGTATTAATCCCCCGTGACGAGCTGTGTCCAAGGCTACCACAAGACTGAGCAGAATTAGCAGGGACATATGTCATGTGTCCGTTGTCATGAGGGAGGCTGGATCAGTGGCCAGAAATGGCCTTGACCTCAACTGCTCCTGAATAGCTGGACGCGAGTTACTTGAGCTGTCATCCTCTCTTTAGTAGTGGCTTTTCTCTGAAAAGCAAAACTTGCTCAGGTACCCTGGAATCTCTCCTTCGTCTGCACAACCAGGGCTTTGAGTGACAGGCACTGGCTGGGCAGAGGGGAGGTGTCACATTATTCCCAACCAGCCGAAAAGTTTTTTTGGGTGGATTTAGGGTCAAAATGTATTTCATATACAACTGGAATAAAGTTTTGTATAAAGAGCTTATAAAACCTCATGAGGATTTTTTACTAGATCAAGGGCCGCCTCTTGTTCTTATTGAACTCAATGGGAATTTTGCTACTGACTTCAAAGGAAGTTGAAAGGAGCCATGAGGGGTTGATTTCCACTACTACATGTGGGCTTCTGCACACCAAATTTGCATCTGGAAGGACTGTGTTTTACTTGTTTTTTGTTGCTGTAGTTGCTGGGGTTTTTGTGCTACTTGAGAGTTTGTATAAGCACTGCTTGTGTGTGTGTGTAACACTCTCTACGTGCAGATTGTGTACACACATCAGCAAATAGCTTATTTCTGTTGTGCAAAACTACCCGTACTTTACATATTGTATACACGCCTTTGGAAAAAAGGATGCACTGAACTACCTTATCCAAGTGGCATCCTTCTCCCGGGAGACCAAAATCTCCTAAGCACTCAATGAGTGGTGAAGCACTTTTCAGTCAGCTGCATAAAATTGAATCAAACATAAATGAATCTTTTCTGAGGCTGCAAAATGGAGACCTTCAGCTGCTATCCTGTAAGCAGGCATAGAGCAGCCCTAAGACCAGATTCAAGAATCCAAACGGTTGTCAAAATGGTTTGGAACTTGCTTTAACTTAAAGCACTTCTGAGTGCACACTTTTCCATTCCTTCTCTGCAGCAATTTGCAAAGGATGAGATTTATCACCTACGCCCAAATACACTACGTTAGGCAAGAGGACTTCTTACACAGGAGTATGAGTTAAAACCTCGATGGTTCAGAAATAGGTGTGAAGCTGTTAGAGTGGGGGCACAATTTAAAAATTAGCGATGCAGTGTGAACAGGGGAGTGACCTTGCAAATACCTGGGAGTTCTGTACAAAGCTTGTGTGCACTAGAGGCTCCTGAAGGCCTAAGCAAAATCAGATGGAACTCATTTCTATGTCAATAGTAATATACTCTGTCTGCTTTACAGTTGATTGAGACCTTGCTGATGATAACTTTGTTTTAGGCATGATTTCATAAACTGCAGATCTTCATGTTAGGAAGCACTCCCGCATTGCGTGCTCCAATAATTACTATCCCATTCTTGATAGTTACATATTCTCTATGAGACTAAAGAATTCCACTATTTCATAGATTTTTATATACTTCAGATATTAGAAAACATTACCATAGCCTCCCTCAGTGACCCTGTAGCCAAGCCATATGTATTCAATTCCTTCAACCTTCCCTTGTGAGAAGATGCCAGGGAGACCAGAAGAAGAGTTGAGATGGCATCTGCATCTCCGTGTAAGGCTATAACAGAAAGCAGAGTGGTTGGGTCCGCTCAGCCTCTCAAAAGAAAACTTCTTTGCTTGCTCCTCTCCTCCTGCATGACTCTTCCTCTGGATTACTCAAACCATGGGCATGGAGTAGACGATTGATGAAGCTTCATAGAGGATGACTCCTGCTAAACTGGAGAGAGTTCAGGGACTCAATATGGTGCACGTAGGAGGAGACTGACTGTTTGGAGGTGGAGAGTACCAAGTAGGGAGGCTTGATGAAAGCCTATGCAACCTCGTGGTGAAGAGTTTGGGTAGTCCCATAAAGCATCAGCACCTGGTTGCTGATGAGAACAAATCCAGTTTTCTGAGCTGACTGATGTTTCTTTCCTCTTCATGAAAAATATGTACTTCAGATCTCACACTCTGAAGCTAACCCAGTCAAGTTTTCAGAATAGGTTTAATATATTTCGTTGTATTTGAGGTCAAAGAGCTTTGCTGCAGCTGTGGCTCAGCCAAATAACCTGGACCTGTTGCAGGAGTTACTAGTCAGAGCTCTGATTTGTGTCGGGTGTAGGTTCAAACCAGATGTGACAGGGATACTTTCTGGTGTTGAAAGCCTGGGAAGGTGTCCCACACTTCCTGGGAGCTTAGCCTTGGGCAATATACACTGAAGAAAATAGCTTTAAAAGGTAGACAATAAAAAAGTGACATTGGAAACTGAGTTATAATTCATCTAATAAACAGAAACATCTTATAACATGGTCGTGGTTGTGCCTAGTGTTGACTTTTTTATGCTTTCTGTAAGGCTTTCTTTATGTCCAGGATTAGCTTTTCGAAATCCAGGAGCGATAAGGGCTTTTGAAGGGATGTAGGTAGCTAGCTGTAAGATAAAGGCACAGAGCAGCTACTAGATTTCTTTTCATTAAAGCAAACATAGCTACCAAACGTGAGAAAGACAGTGTTCTGGAGCCAGGCGCTGACACAGAAGCCCAGTGAAGAGATTAAATCTTAAAAGGTGGAGTTTGGATTAAGAAGCCTTCATGGCTGAGAAGGAACGAGTAGACTGAAAGGATGTCCGCACATATAAATCATTGATAGATGCAAGTTGGAGTTCATGGTATCACAGTTCCTCACACGGTGCGGAGTGAGGACATAGCACAGGTCCAGGTCACCCATTTAGACCTGATAGGCAGATGTTTCAACCAGAGTGTTTCACACCATTTTGTCATAGGGATTTATGCCCGTAGGTCCTGGTGGAACCTCATAGACCCTCGCTTTGCATTGACAACAGTGCTTCAATGTAAAATAATCAGTGCCTGAGACAGTTCCATTGTGACAATTAACAGGAATTTTATCACATTGATATGTTAGATTGTTTTCAAAGCTGTTCTGGCCACTTGCTGTTCACTCAGTGCAGTACAGCACCCCGTCTCCCTAAATGTCAACAAAAAGGAGGAGGAAGTGCGTGAAATACCTATGCGTTACTGCCTGCTCCTTAGAAACCCAGAATACACTCTGCATATGTAAAAGCACAGCACAGCTCTCTTCAGTAAGCAAAACGACAACACATGTATTTAAATATCAGAGCCTGAATGGAGTCTGCTTCTTTTCCCACACCTCTGTAAAATCAAAGTTTGAAACCCTGTAGGAGCTCTTTTAAAATATCCTGGCTTCCTTGCTGCAGACCATATGTTGTTTCAAAAACCAGGACTGCAAACTCGAATAATTGCATGACTTGCATTCTATCACTGTAGACTGTGCTCCACTGGCTTCAACTGGCACGGTTTGGTAGCTGTTACAGATGCCACAACTCATTGCTTTGAAGTCTGCACATTAAAAAAAAAAAGAAAAAAAAAAAAAAAAAGGAGAGGGGGAGGGAAAAAAAAAAAAAAGCTTTCAAAAGATTTGCCTGACTTTCTGCTATGAATAAGTCGACATTTCGCAACATCTGTCATAGTCCCTGCCACTTCAGCTTCCTTCCTCCGCTCAGGCTTATGTGTTTTATGTTAATACCGGAGCAGCTGTGGATTCACGCCCCCCGTGAGGTGCAGCAGAGTGGTGAGGGCAGGTAATTGCTTTCTCTGAGCATCAGGCCACGAGGTGTTGTCTTGCTCCTGCCGACATGGGGTAAGGAGCAGAGAGAGCATGGATTCGACAGGAATATCTGACTGGCAGCAAATTGTCATCACGATGGTGTGTGTGACGGGCAATAGTCTGTCCTTGTGGAAGAGGCTCAGATCATCCCTGAGGAGCCTGCAGGTATCTCAAACCACCTCCCAGCACCACTCAGGCATTTAGCCCTTCTTCTCTACTGCTCTCATCAAGGTGTTACGGACAGCTGTGGCTTGGGTCACTGGGGTGCAGCTCACCTTCTCTATCTCTTGCTGTTCAGAGGCTCAGGGCAGTGAATCCATGCTCTGCTCAGCCCCTCACCACGACTAGTTCAAGATTTATCATCAGAGGAAATAAGCCTGCCCTGTGCTGCTCTTCGTTTATTGATTTTCATATTCTTAGATGCAATCTGTATAACTTCATTCAGCTGTTAAATGATAGGACTCAGAGAGACAAGCGTGTCCCAGGTGGACTTGCTACCAGCTTGTTTTAATTACTTTTTGAAAATGAATATTGCCAGCAGCAGAAATCAGTGCTATCAGTGATAAGACTAAGCTTTGACTGTTAAAGCTCTTAAAGACTAAGAAGCAGCACCTTCACTTTGGCAACTTCAGCTGGCTCCCCCGGAGGATCTGCAGTGTGGTATCATTTTGCGTGCGGCACAATTTCCCCGTTAAAAAAGTGACACCACCCCCTCCTTGGCATGTTACGAGCGGGGTTCCTCACATAGCGCTCATGCCCGTGGAGATGCCCCGGCCGTCTGCGGGACCCTGGCTGCGCCGAATGCTGGCTCTTTCATTCAGGCTCCACGTGGGATAATTCCACCCAGGTCGTTTTCAGGTTTGAGTTTGGGGGCTGGAATTCATCACCTCGGAGGCTGCTTCCCCCCGGTTCACTGGTGTGTTCGATCACAAGCATCTGTAATCCCTGTAATCCATTTCACCCCGCTCGCCTCTTGCACGGAGGATGGGAAGAGAAGCGGTCTGACTCCATAAAAGCACGTAACACTGCCTGTGACCCTGCTTAAAAGCCAGAGGAAGGTGTCCTTGAAGCTATTAAGAGGAACTATGTGACAGCTCTTTACACTATTATTTTAAGTATCGGCTTCAGCTTCCTTATTCATTTCCAGTATATTTTTGTTTTGGTTTGGTTTTATTTGGTAATAATATCCTGAGCAGGGCACTCATCTGGTTTAGCTGAGGTGGTGCTACTGAGGTGGGGTTTTTCTCCCCCCCCTCTATACTGTTGGTCTGTTTTATAGAACATGGGAAAAGGGTCAGGGCAAACATAATTAAAATGCCAGCACATGAGCAGATTTTGTCCACATGTTCTTAAGATCTTGTTGTTCTCGGGTTTGCCGTTTCTATGCACCAGGTGTTAAGACCAAGTTATGTTAAAGGGGTTTCATATTAAAAAAAAGTATATTTGATGTGGTATATTATTAGCTGGCGGTGGTGCTGTCTTCTCCTAGCGAGGCAAAATGGAAAATTTTTGTGTAGCACTGCACTTTGCAATCTTTTGCAATGTGAAGCATCTAGGTCTCGGGAAAGTGGATGCATTTCAGCAGACACTGCTTAGTCTCTCCCCTGTCAGCCACCGTTTGGGAGGGTTTCTAAATCTTTGCCACTTGAAATCCCATTGAGCTGAATCTTGCCCAAAAATCTGTCAGCCTTGCTGTTTTTTTTTTTTTTTCTTTAACATGCTGTTCATTGCTTCCATATACCTTCTCCCACAAATAAAAAGTGGCAAAAAAAAGGAAACAAAGGACTTTTTAAAAAACTACTAAAAGACAGATTTCTAACTGGTGGTGATTTACAGTCTTTGCAAACAATTAGGCTTCAGTGAACAGAGATTTTTTTTATTTTGATGATTAACATTGTTAAAGAAAAATATTTTGAAGCTTTGAGACACTGATATTTGAAAAAATTAATTAGAACCATGTTTTGTTTTGCATAAGGATGTGATTGTCTATCATGATGCTTGCAAAAGCTCAGATTTAAAATTCAAAAACATTTTTCCAGGATCCCATGTTTAACTGAGAATCAATATAAGAGGCAGGCAGGAATGGAAAAGTAGTTAGAAGTAGAAGTGAATGTTTTTCTCACGTAAAATTTGTGAGCAGAAACCACCTTTGCTCCTTCTCCTGCCCATTTTTAGCTAACAAGATGCCTAAACTGGAGATCAAAGTGACACACAAAAGTGATTCTCTGAACAACCAAGGTTAAGGCTTGGCTGCACCACCATCATTATCTGTCCTGCACCTTCTAGGATACCTCCAGGAGCAGAATTTGGGGAGGGGATGCAGGTGGAAGGCAGGAATGAGGACAGAACAATGTAGCAATACAGTGAAATGTGAATATATCACACATGCATGAATATACCGTGCCTGGATCATCTCATTTTGTACGATGGAAGCTCTACCAAGAAGGAAGCCTGGGAACCATGAGCTGAGCAGCCACCATTTATCAAAGACCAGGGCCTGTGCACATACCAGGCTTTGCACATATTTTTCATAGATATCTACAACACATGAACTGGTTGTCTAGTTACTACTTTATAACCCATGGCAGAAAATTGGAACTTCTAGGTTTCCATTCCTTTTTTTTTCCCCAAAGAAGGCATGTAAATCAGGTCAGATAAATTACTTTCTACAAGCACTGCTAACTCTCCTGGAATTACAAAGGGCACCTCGGGAGCTCAGCTCAGCCGTAGAAAGATGCCTAGAATTAGGTGGGATGAATCTTATCTAAAATCACCATGTTAATGATTCTGGCTTTCCTCTGGATCTCCTTGCATATGCCCAGGCATCGTGTCTGACACATGGCAGCCCTTGCGCACTGCAACTGCCTGTCATTTGTCCAAGATTTGCTCCTTCCAGCCCTGTGGTTTCTTTGGAAAAGAGAATGCTTTTCTATCAATATTTTGCAAGGTGTTACCCCTCAGACAGAGTGACATTTATACCTGTGCCTGGAGCAACAGCCCCTAAGCTTGGTGGGACCGAACACCAGCCCTTTCTGTTTCTCTTCCCGAAGTGACACTGGGGAACGTTTTGCTCTCGGTGCTGGAGCTGCACAACTGTCTGTTCAGAAATCTAAAACCTTAGTGTTTTGAACATCAGCTGAGGGCTAATTCTTCCAGCACTGTAAAATAATATTGGCAACGCAGCTTAGCCGTCTCTGTTCTTAAAGCAGGCCTGCACTCTTTGCTGGTACTCCATGCCTTTTTACAGGCCTGGGAGCAGAGGAGATTTGTAATTTCAGCAAAGTTAAAATCCCTTTCCTTTGTCAAAAATGTCAAAGAGCCTTAGCATAACTAAGAATAGGTGTGGGCCAGTGTCTTCCTCCCTTTCTTGCTTTTTTTTTAGCAAAAAATTTATCTATGCCCCCCTCCACAGTGACACAAAGTTGGGTTGTTATCAATACCACAATACAGTGAATAGTTATTATTTCCCTTGGTGTAACTCGTTAGCAGCAAAACAGGCCCGTGGATTTACTTATCTATGCTGCAATAAACACATTGCTGAGTTGTGACTGTTACAGTTAAGACTGAAGCGAAACTTCCCATTACAGCTCCCACTTTTATATCTAATTATAATGTTCTTAATCTCGTACCAACTTTGCTTGGCTGAAACATTGTATTTGCACTCATTTAAGAGAAGCATTCACGGTTTTATCAGTCATGAGTAATGCAGTAATTTCTATTTCATACCGATATACACACAATCTTGCCTTCGTATTATGTATTATGCTTACATATATAACTTGTTATTGTTTTATATAAGTACATATACATATTTACACATACATACCCAAACACATGAACTGATAAGGAAAAATATTTCAGCATTAGGCTTTCAAAGAATTATGAAGTTAGAACAGAGTGAAAGGTTCACAATGAAACTTAAAACTTTACTGGCTATGAGATTTCATTACTAACACGAAACTCGGTCCAATACTTTGCTCAGGCCAGGGTCAACTTATTTTTAGCAGGAGGAACGGTCTTATAGTTAAAATACAAGTCAGAGTGAGGTTTGATTTTCAGCACGAAAACTTTACATTGCTGAGTAGCTCCTCAAAAAGAAAAAAAAAAGGGAATAAGATCTGTTTATTGGCGAGAATGTAATCTTGCTAAATTCGGTGCAACAACTTTGGATTTACCTTGCTCTGCTGTGTATATGGGAAGGATCTACATGTTTGCTTTTTCATGCTGTTTCTTCTGCTGCACAATATCACAACTTTATTCTTCTACTGACATTGCATGGGAGAGGTGTGTGGGAAATAGCTCATCCATGCACCAGCCAGGAGTATTTCTTTAGATGCAGATGTTGGCGTGGTTAGATTCCACGTCCTCCCTCCTTTCCCGTGTGAGTGCCTTCGTGCCAGTGAGAAGGTCTTCAGAGACGGAGGGGTGTTAATGCACACACAGTTGCACCAAGTTCCTGAATAATCATCTTGGAAACAGCTCTGCGGTTTCAGGAGTCATCTCCTCGGGCAGGAGGGAGGAATGTTTCCTATTTTAGTCAGCTGCAGAGCCCGAGGTGTGAATGAAGAGAAAAAAGTTCTTGCCATAGTAGTCAGAGCACACAGCTAACACGAGCAGATCTCACAACCAGCCTGCGTTTACGCGATCATTTGCTGAAGGGATCAACTCAGAATAACAAATTAATTTCTAAACTTTATTTGTAAGTGGGACGCACTTTCTAGATATCGAGAAGCATAAAGTATGTATAAACAAGGTAGGTCTTGCAAAGGCGAAAAACAGAAAGAGGAAAAGCATGTGGGTTTTCCCCTGTTAATTGCTTAACACTCTTCACTAAATAATTTATTGTTTTAAAAAAGATATCTCGAGCTAATAAAACTACGTAAAAGTGGATGACTTTGCTGATAGATCTTGTATGCGAGAGCGGTCGAGAAGGGAGAATGAGTCAGTATCTCTGTCATGCAGTAAAGTTTCAAAACATTCATCATCAGGAATTAGGTTCTCGCATCTCTGAAACTATTACACAAGTCCGTGACATTTTCCGCGTAAGGATTTTGGAAACAATATATACACACATTGAAATTTTACACCTGCCATCAGTTCCCTCCCCTGCCTGCTGGGGAAAACAATACTGCGTGAGCAGGGACATTTGAAGTCCTTTTATGGAAAGACCATTGTGCCCAGTATTGTACTAATATTTTCTTAATCTAAGCAGATGTTTAAACAAAGCTGTAAGACTGCAGCATCCGTGGCTGCTGGGAATTGCCCTGCTCCAAAGCAGAACCATGGAAAGTTGCCACAAGGAATTATTCCTCCGCGAAAATGAAGCGTAGGTTTGGAGGTGACAGACTACCCCTGAGGAGAAACAAGGAACCCCTGGAGAAGTTCTTTTCTTTGGCACTTGGCTTTATACGAGTTAGAAGCCCCCCTGGGTCTTCTGCAATTTTTCCAATGGGTGGGAAACGCAGTTAACATTTAGGAAAAGCAATTTTTGACTGCCAAAACTGCAGTGTCTGACAGTTTTGCATCCAAGCAGAACTGATGAAAATCCAAATATTTGTGGATTTTGCTTCAGATGCAAATATTTTGTATAACTTCAATCCCAAATTGAAATCCCAATGGAATTTTGATTAAAACTCCTGATATTCATGCTCCAGTGTTTCCCTCATCTCAAATAATATCAAGATGAATATTTCTTAATAACTTTCTGAGTGGATATGCACGTCAAAAATACTTTAGCATAGTACATGTTTATAAAGTGGTATGTGTATTTTCAAAGCCAACTTCAGTGAGAATTTTTATGCGGGGTGTGTTTTATGGCCAAAATAACAAGCAGAAAAGACGCATTATTTGCCAGGAGGTATCATTCAAGCAACCAAACAGCACACTTGTTGGCCTTGGGTCAAACGTGCTATCAGTTGCCTTATAAAAAATCAACCTCTGGAGCAAAAAAAAAAAGTCACAGCTTAAACAGCAGTCGAGCTTGTGACATCGTTTGCGTTAGCAGAAAGGATATTGCCAAGGTTGAATAAGTATCACTGTCTTCTGTCAGTTAAGTAGACACAGAAGAGCTGATCACTGGAAGGAGAATTACGCATGAAGTGACCTCAATTTTTAAAAAATAACTCTGTATTTTGTTTAATATATTCAGTGATTACAGATACAAGATTTCATAGTAGTTCTTTGAAGCACACAGATCAGGAAGGTTCAGCTGTTTCGTCCTTCTTGAAAATTCAGAAAGCTTTCAGCAAGGTTTCCTCACTGATGCCTGCTAGAGAAACTAAGCTGCCGTGGGATGAGAACCAAAGCTCTGACATGACTAAAAAATAACTGATTAAAAGATAGGAAAGAAAAAGTTAGGAATGAAAGGTGGAGGGAAGTCATGAGTGAAATCCTGCAGGATCTGTGTTCTGGCCTATGCTGTTCATTGTGTTCAGAAGTGATATGGAAAAAGGAGTGAATAATGAGGTGACAAGGTACACTGATGATAGCGAGTTATTTAGGGTGGTAAGGAAAAGGGCCTCTTCATGGTTGAAGAAGGACCTGACAAGATTAAGTAACTGAGTAAACGAAAGATATTTGATGTAGGTAAATGTAAAATAATGCATAAAAGAGAAATCAATTCCAGTTTTACCTATTCAGTGGTAGGCCCCAACGTCTGTTGCCACTGTCTTTCATGAATAAGATCTTTGTGTTGCAATACACACTTCCAGGGAGACACCATCTCAATGTGCAGAGGCAGTGAAGAAAATAAATCAGATATTAGGAAACAGAGGTCAAAAAGTACATATAATTATGCCGCTGTACAGCCCGTGGTGGTGGTATCTGCACACCTGATGAGATACGGTACTGATTTCCAAAATCATGCTTCTCCTACAGAAGGCAAATAGGATATAGACACCCACACTGTCTCTTCCAACACAAAGCCAGTGAAACCAGAACAATGAGACCTTATATGAAAATAATGGGTGGCAAGTGTGAAAGAAGCAAAGGGGATATTTCCTCCACAAATCACAGTAAGTTGTGGAACACCTTGCAACTGGATAATTTGGATGCTAACAGTTACTTGGGTTGAAAAACCTAGTTGAAAAAAAAATGAAATAAAACCCTGTTGAAGGTATGCGAGCACAAAAAAAACCAGTTCCAGGCTGCAATACTCCCTAAACTACAAATAACTGGGGACTGAGGTTGTATTTTGGGGAAATATTACTGCAGACTCACCCTGTTCTTGCTGCCTTCCCTAGACATCTGCTACTGGCACTCTTGGAGACAGGACCCTCAGCTGGATGGGCTTCTAGTGTGGCCTATTAAGCGATGCTTATATTCTTGTATTTGGTGCTCATGATCTGTGTTAGCTTGGTTACACCTCAGTGGACAAGTGAACCTTTAACTAAGAAAAGTAAAAATGCTCCCCCCCCTCCCCAAACCAACAAATACCCAACAAGTGTTTCTGGTATAATTCTTGTATAAGTTTAGCTGAATAATGATTTACTATCAGAAAATAGTTTGCTGATCACAAATGTTTCCTTGAGCACTTCAATTCCACATGGAAAACCAAAGACAATCATGTGAATCCTTCGCTCTGTGCTCAATAAACTCACCTTCTTATTTCTCTTCAGCATCAAATCACTTCAGTGTTTTTAATCCTGCTCTTGGAAAACCAAGAGGAATATTTCTATGGTCACCATAAAAACTTCTTTTTCTTTCCGTTTGCTGTTTTTTACTAAAATAAAATCATCTTATATATCAAACTGGTTTGAGACACACTGTTTAGTCACATCATAGAAAGCTACGTCAAGGCATTAGTTGGGCAATATTCCTTATCCAATCTTTCTACAAACCTCTCCCCTGTATGAAAAGAACTTGACCCGGCAATCACAGAGCACACGGGAATGACTCAGTCCTGGAGAGTGTACAACAAACAGGAATAGCAGCACCGCCATCAATCCTGACAAAAATAAGAAATTCAGAGTCGTTGAAATGACAGACATGAACACTGCTCTTGCAGGAGAGATAACAACAGCGCTACCAACCAGAAAGAAGAGCAGCAAGAGCAACTGTTGCTAAACACGAGGGGATTTTTGACAGGCTGCGATGATAAGGAGGTCTCAGCTGGCAGGCAGACAGAGCGCATCCCTGCAGAACATCTTGAAGTCAGTGGTGGATGCCTGTTGGCCAAAGTGCATGCAAAGCCAGAGTGTGATGTGAAACAGGAGTGAAAGATAGAACTCATGTGGCAAAAACCATTGGGGATGGAAATTTTAAAAAGTAACACTGCTTTGTGCCACTGTGAAGTCTGTGCTTCAACTTTTCCAAGCCAAAGTTGTCTCCTGCAGCAGAATCTGTTACGGACATTTCTGATGTTCCATGTTCATGCTAACCATGCCATCAATCACAGAAAAACTCAAAAGTTGTTAGGAAATTCTGGGTTATGAAGCTCCACTCCACTAGTTCTAATTTCAGTCATCAATGGGAGACATTTTCACTTATTATTTTTTCAGCTGCAAATGCCTTTTATTGAAGCTAAACATAATCCAAACCCATTTTCTTTGGGTTGTTGCTTAGAGAAAAAATAATTTTGCTTTTTCCTTCTGTCTTAAAATGAGAAGGCAATTTGAAGACCTTAATAGCTTTCAATATAAGAAATAAAGGGAGAGAGAGAGGAAAAGCATGACTCTGCCACCAGTAACTGCTTCCTTCTCAATTCTAACAGTAATTATTTAAGATCTAGAAAATGTGATAACTGTAAGATTCCCTTAGAGCTCAGTCTTTCTAGCTTATCAGAAAGAAATTACAGGGTCACTTAATTACAATTTATGGGAAACATAACTCTGGTAAGAGCAAGATACAAATATAGAGCATCCTTCAATGACTGGAAGCTCAAGAAAAAGCGATCTGAAAGACAGAAACCTAACTGACTATTGAGATGATGGATATGACAAAAGCTTTCTTCCAGGAAATTTTAAGCCAAGGCTGGGTATTTCGCTAGAACACACATTTGATTCAATGCAAGCACCTGAGCTTCAAGCAAGAATTCAGTCAGGAAAGTCCTGTATTACTGAGGAAAAGCAATGTGTTCCTTTTATAGGCAGAGAGAGGTAGGACGCCTGAAGTGAGTCACACTTATGATTGAGAATTGGCACCCAGCCTGGCAGAATCAGCTGTTAAACAGGCTTTTTGGGAAGAAGCCACTTTGAGCCAATGCTCAAATGGTCAATGGTCCAAGGCAGTGCAAACAGCAATCTGAAACCCACAGTTTCAAGAGCTCTTGGTGGCTGCCGGAGTACTCCTCAGGCCAGAGGCCTGGTTCCAAGTAAGGATTCTTGGAAGGTAATTCCCAGTAAGGAAGGGTAATTCTTTTCCGTTTCAGAGAACGGCTCACCCTGACAATACCTGATCTCCTCTTTTTCAGACACCACCAGGGCGACCCTCTGTGCATACTCAGACATCCACTTGATCAAACTGAAATGATGAAATTCCTGAAGTCACAGGAAACTGGAGCTTTGATCCTCCTCGCAGAAGACAGGGTCTCCCTAAGACCATTGGGGAGGTGACATGGGATTTGTATCAAGTCTGAGCCTGTTCTCCTTGAGGGCTTCTCCTTATTTTACCCATAGCATGTCCTGAAGCGCATTCTTACATTCCAACTGTTGATGCTTTTAGTCAGTTCCTCATCTAGCAGAGATATGACAATGTCTTGTCTGAAAGGATAGATCTGGCCAGATACCAGTGTCTTTTTTCTTTTTCTTCCTTTTTTTTTATTTTTCCCTGACAGCCTGTCGTTTATTATTTCCAAGAACCTACTTTGGCTTCTGGAAGAGCTCTGTTTTGCCACATAGCAACATCAGGGAATAATATGTAATAGGTTTGCAATCATAATAATTCCAAATTTTGCTTTGCAAGACCAAAAGGGGGACAATAGTGACTTATATATGGTCCTAAATTGTGTCTCTTTGGTTTGGTGACCTATGCAAGTTGAATTTACTGATGTATCGTCTGTTCTGTACCAAAAGAATACTTGATTAGAATAAATTGCCACAGCTGGTTTTAGATGTTTCTTCTCCTTGCTTCTCTGTAACAAAGTCTTGAAGACAGAGAAACTGAGAATATATTGAAAAATTCTTGCCTTAAAAACCAAAACATTCAAAGCAAATTAATCTGAAGAGGGCACTGGGAGATGCTACAGAGCTCTTCTGATGTGAGCTCCTTGGATTCCCAGACTTTAGCTGTTTTTACTTCAGCATTTATCAGTAGCTGAATCCTCCATAAGTCTTAGGAGTTCACTCTTCCACTTCCCACCCCAAAAATAATAATAAAGAAGAAACTGTTCAGAAGAAGACTATGACACAGGCCTCCTGCCATCACAGCTATGTGCTAGCTTCAGCAGGGCTGCTGGCTGTCGTGTTTAAAGCACGCTGACATTTGCTGATGCCTCCACGAACAACTGGCATGATTTATGGTCTGCTCTTTGGGCAGGTGAATGGCAGGCAAATGCAAGCAGTGCACTTGGCTGGTGGGCGCCTGTCCTCGCAATCCGAATCCCTGGTTGACATAAGAGAGCCAGCGTGTGGCCATTTCTGCTCTCTTGGCTGCTGATACCACCACCGTCTTAGTTATTTTTAGCTGGGACTGAGAGGAAGGTGGCAAAGCAAGTTACCCAGCAGAATTCACAGTTCACATACACTTTGCTACCAGGTTGTTTCTTGGAGTTTGCCATGCTAAATATCACCTATGGATTGCTGTCTTGCAATGTAAGAAAGAAAGGAAGGAATGAAGGAAAGACAGAGAGTATGAGAAACACCACCACATTTGACTTTTCGGATTCAGGTTCTGATTCTCCGCACTGTTACACTACTGTGTAAGCAAAGTGCATTTACATTTCATTCGCATTCAGTACTGAAGAATGTAGTGATTCCTTTTCAGCAAGGTTATTTTGCATGTAATTGCCATCCTTGGCCAGAACCTTTCATGCGTGGAAATCAAAACCCCAAACCAAAGAAAGGCAGGAGAAAGAGAAAAAGAAACGAACACGTGCCCTGCCCAGCTTCATCGCCTTTGTTTTCTTTAGCGCTCATCAAGATGAAGAGGAGGCTTTGAGTCACGTTCCTGCAAATCTACAAAATGCTGTTGAATTCACTGAATCTGGGTCAAATTTTGGGATTCTATGTGTCATGAGATGACTGAAGCTCACAAACGTTGGCTCAGTTTCAGAGGCTCAGAACACGAAATACAGAAGTATGCCTAGTCATATTAGGAACAAGCTTCTGAGGACAAACTGAAAGTACACAACAAGCTGAAGTCTTGCTGGGAAGGGAGTCACTGTTTCCTTCTCAATGTTCTGGTGCGAGCCCTGAAATGGCTGAAGTCTCTGGGAGTAGGAAGCTTGCTATTGACATCTATTGATGAAGAGGGAGAAAAGCAGCTCAGACTGGCCTGAGCGCACCATGTATCAGAGGATGGATGGGGCTGGGAACCCTTTGTGAGCATCTGCTGGTGAACAAAGGGAAATTACTAAAACCAGCCCAAACATATTTTCTTTTTTTTTTGGGGGGGCCTTGTTTCCTAAAAGTGCTTCTGGGTTAGGAATCTATTCTGAGAATCAGTTTTAATTCATAAGAATTAAACTCAAAGGACAGACCATAAAAATCTACTGTTTACAGATATCTTCGTGAATGTAATGTTTTGTCCTGCATGTTACGCAGTTTTTATCCTCTTTAGGTCACCAGCTCTTACCCTAAAATGTTATGCAATACAGTAGCACTACTCTGTCTTTTTCTACCAGAAATTCAAATCATTTAATAACCAACATTGTGACTCCACAGCACTTGCAGTGTTGTCATATAATGGCTGTGTATATACATAAATCCCAGCTTTCATTGTGTGTACACACTGCATGACCGGGGGATCATTTTCACATGTAGTTATTTGCTATAGTTCCCTCATTACTGTCTAAGCGTGGTTTTAGTTCATTTGCCAATTTTTTTAGCTTTTCAAGAAGAAATACAGGCAGGAATTGCCATCAGGTTCCCATTTCTAGTGATTCAGTTTGCCCTATGTCATAAAACCCTTTGATACACATAAATATGCTTTCACATGCATGCAAAGAATTGTTTTCAAAGGACAGCATGGTCCCACAGACCAGGAAAGCTGCCTGAACATGCTTCCAAACACGGACCCCGACACAGTCCTGCTGGGTTTGACTGCAGCTCTTCACAAGCAAATAAAGTTGTATCCACTTACACCAGGTCTGAATTTAGCCCTATGCTTTCTTGAAAAGAACAAACAAACCCCAACAACAACAGCAAAACCAAGCCTGGATGTATTAAACAGCTATTTAAACCGTTAAACAATATGGGCTTTCTTGTGCATCAGCAGGGAGCTAAGCTTTCCCCAACACCACTCCGTGATGGATGGCAGTGTGTTCCTGTCAGCTCAACTGGCAGGTCCAGCACCTTTAAGGAGGGTCATGCATCTTTCCCTATGTACTGGTGTGTACTAGGCTTGGAGGAAGCAAGCTTTTTTGATCATATGAAGGAGGACTTTAGTTACTGCCCGTTAATTGGGCAGATCCTGAGTGCACTGTCACCTAAATTCAGAAAGAACACCAATAAAGGACAAAATAAGAGATGCAGGGAGATACGTGCAATTAGCAAGTTCACAGAGCAGCCAGAAGCCCAGGTTATTCTCTGACTCCTACTTCCTAGGTTTTTTTTCTTTTCTGCATCTAATGAAGTTTCACCAGTTTTCCAAAGCCGAATAAAAAGGAGTCAGTACCAACAGAACAACAGAAGCCCTCTCCTGAAAGTCTTGCAGCAGATTTTGGGAAGACTCTTAAATCTACACAAATCCGAACATGAAGACAATGGTAAGCCCCACTCGACATATTCATCCCACTTTTTTTTCCACATGTCAGTCTTCCACCTCACACAGGGCCGTGTGGTTGCTTTAGTCAGCAAGGCAAACTGCATGGACAAATTAGGATGCTAAAAGCACAAAATAATTCCTTCACGTCACCTCTTCTGTGAATCACAGTTGGCTAAATGGGGACATTCAAATGCAAAATCGTTTGGTTTTGATTGAATCAGAATACAAATTTGATAAACACAGGCATCGAGTTACATTTTGCCTTTATGTGAAATCTTCAGATCTCCTTCAAGTTGTGAGAAACTGTCCTCTCTGAGAGGTAGACATATTCCTTTAGAGGTACTCTGACGAGGTGCCACATTGCAACGTAGACACAAGTTGACAAACTCCTTACATCCTCCTGAACTCCTCCACGAACAGCAGATGTTTTATGTATAGACAGAAACGTAAGTTTCTGTCTATATGATGTTATAACTAGACATTGAAAAAGGACAAAAGTACTTGGGCCACCTATGTTCTTGGACGCAGCACTAAAATTCAGATGTCCTGTGTTTAATCCATTAGCAGAAGAAGATAACTGCCTTTTTATTAAAACTTGGCAATCTGTTTCAGATTAATATAAACACTGAGAAGAAGAGTATAAATTCTTAGTGAGCAGTGCTCCAAATGTACATTTGATTAAAATGATGCCTCTTCAGAGAAGTAGACTGTATTTATATATTTTGGATGGAACGCTTATATTTTTTGGCAGGCCCAGACATAGAATTTGCATGTTAATACGCTAGTATGGATACGCTCTTTTTAAGTAGCACACATCAGAACTCATATTGTTTTCCTTTGAGTCCCTAGCACAACATCACTGCCTGTAGGAGGTAGATGAGGCTTTTAAGAGAAGCTAGGAATACAACACCGTTGAGCTTCACAACTTCTAGAACTCATTAACCACCAGCCTGTGTAAAATTTCATAACATCTGAAACGTTTAACACCCATGCCCATGAGAATGTTAACCTAGGGAAGGGTAAGAAAAAATGACTCGGGCATGTCTGTCAACTAAATCTTTCGATCATAAATTCACAATACATTTCATTGTCTTTCGTGCTACCGGCCAAGCAAGAGAAAAAACGTACTGGGAGACTGACAGAATTAATCTGATGGCATGTTTATGAAGCATCACTTTTTAATTTTATTAATCCTTATCCTTAAAACTCTAAAGTTTTATACTTTGAGTTCATTTGCTGTTTCAGGAGACAAAATTATGCCAGAAATTTGCAAGCCCAGGGTATAGACGTATATCATAGCTTCCTCAAGAATCCACTGCAAGATACTAAGCACAGCCCTGTTTTAATTTTCTTTTTTATTTGCTCAGATTTTCAGTAATAATAATAGTAACAACAAAACCACTCTTAGCTACCCTCAGATCATTTCCATGGAGTCTTGGCCAAAACAGATTTTTTGATTGTGCTCCTTAAAAAAACCAACACTTAAAAACCTCAAAATGTTCCCCATGTGTTTCAGACTGAAAAGCTGGAAGTGGCTAGCCTTAAAAATAGTAGAACAAGATTTACTGCGTAGAGTAAGATTTGCCCATCAAGACAGATCTGAAGAAAAGTTAGACATAATCAGAATTAAGGGATGAAATTGCCTTCTTCCTGCAGGTGCCCCAGAACTTTTCTGCTTTTTAACAATGTCCCCCACACCTACGAAGCTCATGATCATACGGCTGATACTTTGGTGCACTGGCAGGAGAGTGGGGTTCATTTTGCAGTTCCAGGTACCCAATCTGAGTGAGTGTTACACAGCAAGAGTCAGCACTGGGCACTTCTTACAGGCACTTACGGGTGTCTTCCACTCCAAGACACTGTTAGGAACAACACCTGAGAGACATGGTCTAGAAGGTACAGTTTGTTAAAGGAAAACAGTAAAACTTTCTGAAAGTAAGACAGAAGAATGGAAGGAAGTCCTCAATATATTCGAGGGATAAATAGAATGAAAATGTTTCTTACAACGTACACAATTTTCAGTTCCTTCCGTCAGAGCTGAAAGGCTTCTATTTAAGAGCTAGATATGACAAACTATTTTGGTGCTTATAAATTAAATGCCGGACTTTCAAGAGGAATACAGTCCCTGCAATCAGGTGCAGAAATTTCCAGCATCGTCCAGTGGGAGAGGGAGGTGCGCAGTGCTCAGTGGTTAAAACTCCCTCCCTTCAGAAAGTAGGGACTGCAAGGAGTCACCTATGCCCACCTGAATACCCTGCATCCTCTCACACAGATGGTTCCCCAAAACCAGTACCTGGAAAAACAGGCAGCATCTGCCAGCCCTGCCTATCTTTTGGTGGTGTTCAAGCATTACAGCCCTTGTCCATGCAGCAGAAAATGGAATGGGAGGCTCGGTGCCCTGCTCAATCTTCATGAGCTCAAATTTCCATCTCCCAGGAAAGCATCCTAATCACAAACAGGGAGGTGCTGTATAAATGTGAACAGCTTCTGAGTGAGAGGAATGGAGATTTTGGACCTTAATCTGCTTGACTCTGGCCGCGATTCATATATCATTGAGGGAGAGGGGGAGAAATCACCCCAAAGTCCCTACCCAGCGAGGGCCTACGCACATCTCTGGCCATATGTGGGGTGATCCGCTTGAGTATCTGGGGTCAGACTGGAGCAGGAAGGAAAGACGAGGCGGCTCTTAGGGGTCCTCCCACAAAATTACTTCTGTCCCTGTGAGATGTCAGAATGAATTGCCGCTCGCAGTAGATTATGCAGCTGTTCAAACTATGATTGCGCTGCCCTCTGGGTGCTCGGAGCTTGGCTCTCTCTCACGCTGAACATGCCTCTGAGCAAGAAATTCCCAGATAATAGTGGTTAGATAACACACCAAAGTAGCTGATACTATTTTTTAAAAGGTTTTATCCCTCTTTCCCTCCCTTAATCTAGTGGTTGACATCTTAGATATCGAGCCGCTCGGGGCAGGTCCCACGTGGCCCTATTTTTAGAACGTACCCAGCACATTATAGGCCTGATGCAAGCCAAATATGTTATTATAAGTCGGTATTGGAAAAAGGTTGTCATTAAGAACGATGCACTTCTGAGGTTGCCAAGCAAGCCGTGAGGACTGCCGGACAATACACAGCAGATTTGCCTCCTCCTGCCCAAATACCTCCTTTCATGTTCCAGAAGCGAGGAGAGTGGCCACTCTGCTCAAGATACTTGCCGCATGGCTTCATGCCTGTGAAACTTCACCAGAGTGTTTACCTACTCCCATCTCCTTCAGGTCCGAACAAAAGGGATCACTGGCTGCATCTCAATATTTCTTCCTTCTTCTCAACATCCTGGCAATTACAAACTAATTTTCTGTGCGCCCTTTACGCAGCCCCAACCTCTGGTTAACAACACTTGTTGGGGCAAGTTCCTTCAAAAATTGCTTCACGAGTTCAGTTCCTTCTGAATTTCCTTAATAATGACCCAAAAGCTTTCCTTTCCTCAACAAACTCATTTTAGACTAATGCAAACCCTCTCTCAACAAGGTGAATTAATTTATTTATTTATTTACTTAAACACGCCCTTTTCACTAAAATTCTATCAATTCTATCAGTATACGTATTAATAGATGTATTGATATTCTTCTGAGATACAGCTCTGAGTGTTCATGGTACAGAAGACTATTAATGATATTTTCCAGGCCTTCCTTGTGACCTTGTCACACAAACAATCTTTTTATTCTGTGCTTAGGTAATTGCAGAAAGCATACCTGTGACATTTTGGAAAAGAAGCAAGAACTTTTAACAAGAACACTTTTAATGTCTGATCTACGTGGTTGTGCCAGAAGAGATTTACAGACCTGGAGGCTTTCCAGTCAGAAGGGACTATCTATCTAGAAGAGGAGAGAAAAATAGAATTGCCTTTTACACCTCTCCAGGACATTACTCTCTGAATCCTGTAAGATACAATGATGTACCTCCGATTTTCCTTCTTATTCCAAGTTCTGTTTAGAAATCAAGGGGAAAAAAATCCAATAAATAACATTAATTTATATCTATAAGCTTCTGATGTGGGACCTTCTTTTCCGAAGTTTACTTTGTGATATCTACCCCACATTTTTGTGTCTTTATTTGCTGTGTTTCTCTTCACACTTCATAACAAGATATGCAAAGCTCTATTTGGATGAGTAACCAGTGTTGGTGATTTAAATGCACTGGTTTCAGGATTACATTCTTTAGTATTTCTATTCCATTTCATATCCCTTACACCAGTATTCTACAATATGTAATCTGTATGTATATATCACATTCTATTCGGCTCAGTTTTGTTCTATTACCTTTTCTCTGTAGCAATTGCAGGCATCCGATCTACTTTTACCATGCAGATCTTTGATATATTACCTATGAAAGATTATTGTGTCAAGAGGAAAGCCAGCGACGTTTGCATAGTTCATCAGGAATTAGCCACTTCTCAAGTAAGAGACTAGGAACAGCTACTACAGAGTAGCCCATAGAATTATCTATACATTTATTACGCCTGCTCCACACTTCTGTCGGATATGACAGCCACAGCTACTAGAATATGTAAGAGCTTCTCAAGGAATGGTGCATGAGCCTAGTGTATTTCTGTGGTAAGAGCTTTTTAACTTTCTTTCTTTGAAACCTTTTAAATTTAAAAAAAAAAAAGGTAGATGATATCCCAAGGCAAAGTCAGCACTGCACTGTGTATACTGGAATAGATCACAGTGTAAATAGAGGAAAAATGAAAATAAAATTCCATGTGAAATACTTGTCCAGGAATAGTCTACCCAGATTTAAAGGTTACCAAAAGCCCAAACCAAAGAAGTCTTTTCAACACTAATCTTATTTTCAAATTATTAATGTCTGTCCAATAATAACATTGGTTTAAAAAATAATAATAATATTTACCATCCCTTAAGTGCCAGGAATCAAACTCTTTGGGATATTCATTTTTAGTTCCTAAGTGACACATGGCAAGATAATATTTCCTTCCAAGATTTTCTGTGCCTGGGCTGGGGGCTCAAATGGGTCTGCATTCTCCAGACCCTTGAGAGATATCTCTGGGATGTGCCAAAAGCTTGTTACTCACTGTTGTTTCTATTAGATTCTGCTACTTATTGGCACTGTTTAAATAGGCCATTAGCACATAATAGAAGTAAAGTAGGAGGAAAAGGCAGGCTAGATGTGGGGTCAGGAGTAAATACACACCTTGGAGAACATCCATTACGTCTTTTTTCCTTGTAACTCTAAGTTACATAGTTCTGTGTGAAAACAGATCTGGTGTTTCCCAGATTCACCATGAAACAACAGGAGACTCTGAGAGTTGGTGTTTTTGGCAACATGGACGGCATTGCCAGGAACCAGGAGTGAATACGGGGATGTGTGTTGTCGCAGGGCCACACGTGACCTCCACGTGGATGGACACGACCTTACAAAAAATCCTTGAAACCTGCTCTGCTTGTGCATACTTTTCTGGGCAGCAAAAGCAGGGAATAAATGCATTACCCTTGTCAAAGATGAGAAATCTTAACAAGGAAATCCTCTTGGAGTGAAGACTTGGAAAAATCCTTCCTGTGGATTTTGCAACATAACTTTTAGCTACTCAGTAACTGATTCCAAAGCTACCGAAGCAGCTTTTCCCAGCTGCAATCAAAGCAAGCCAAATTTCACCAGGAATTAATTGGGCTTATGGTATTTTCAAGAGTGGCAGTTATGTGGAGAGGAAATTCACATACATCCTTCTGAAACAATACCCAAGGTGGAAATCATAAAGAAATAAAGGCAGAGAAAATCTACTGAAAATGCTAATTCTTTCTACAGGTAAGCACTATTACTTGAGGGGTTTTTGGTTTTAAATATCATGGTCATACTTGTGGTTTCAGAGTGAATGGTGACTCCTGTTGTCAAGATCAGAAAATAAATGAATAATCAGACATCTTCAGAGAAAATATTAGTAATTTTAGTGGCAAAAGCCTCATTGTTGAAAGACTGTTGATTTTCTGTTCTTTAGTTCTGTATGGTCAACTCCAAAGCTTGGAAGTGCTGCTGAAGAGAGCTCCAGTTTGGAGCATTTTCTTGCATTTTGTCTTTACTTAAAAATCTTAAACGACCTTGTTTTCTCTGGGTGCTGGTAGTTCCAGAAGGTATAGAAATAAGCTCCTCTCTGCCACCCAGGCAGACAGTTGTGCTGACCTGCTAGTCAAACAGAACGGGCTGGGGAAAAGCTGAGGAAATTCATTACAGCTTGGACACTTGTGCAGTGTCAAGTGACCTCCGTTTCTGAGGCTAGAGATGATGTGAGGAGTGATTAGCACGGCACTTGTCCAAGACACAGCAAGGGTTATGGCCATCCTTATGGTCGGCAACTGCACAAATACGAAATGGGCTGAGTTTGTGGAAGTAGGTTTCCACAAATTATTTGAAGTGTGGGGCTACCTCCTATCTCTATTTATTATTCCAGTTCTTGGTGTAGCACTGATGAAAAACTCTGTTTATTTTAAGCTGTTCCCATTATCAGGACAGCATTATAGGCATTTTTCCCCAGTGCTGCTTCTGCAGTAAAGCACTGGCAAACGTGACATTATGACAACCGTGTTTAAAAACATTCAGCTTAAGATGAGGAGCTGTATTTGTTCTGTAGGCCTCTCGGTGTTTTAAAAAACAAACTTGCATGTCTGTTACCTTCTGGGCCTAAACACCCCTGCCATTGGATCTAAGGCAAATAAATATTTGTCCATTTTGTGTTAGGGGCCGGGTGGAGGGTAGGGCCACCACAGCCATTGCTTCTCTCGACGCGGCCATGCCATTTGGGAGAGCAGTTCCTCAGAGTTTCAGATGACAGCTCCTGTCTGGCATCCCCTTTGTCAGAGGACACGGACAGGCCTGGCAAGCTCAAGCCCCCATTTTCCTTTCAAGCAATACCATCGCCAGATGAAGACGTACAAAGAAACCCATTTAGACAGGCTTTATTACTCCGGTCGTCTGGCGTACCCTCCTCCCTCCCCGATCGCGATAGGCTTGGCAGCCAGGAAAAAAAAAAAGGAGGTTCAGAGAGATTTTACTGGTTTGTTGTCACTGTCAATAAGTAATAGCTCTGGTTTTAATAGCCAGCCTCTGGGTAGCGCAGCCTCCGCAGACATCTGAGTAAGTGCTTTTGGCGGAGGCGGCAGATGGCTGGCTGTATATTGCATAACCCGCCGCTGCCAAGTCCTGCGCAGTTCCATGTGTGACGCTTTAAGTGAAGTTTCAAATAAGCCCATGAAATGTGCATGCTTGCAGATTCGGGTCTGGCTGTAAATTTTGCCAGATGGTTGCTGTGCCCTACCCCAAGCATGGCTGCAGAGGCACCCTGGGCCTTGCTGGGGAGATGGACGCCTATGGACTTCACTGGGAAGATGGCCGCATGTGGGCCTTGCTGGGGAGACAGCCACATCTGGTCTTCTCTGGAGAGATGGCCACACGTGGGCCTTGCTGAGGAAATGGCTGCACGCGAGCCTCTCTGAGGAGATGGCTGCGTGTGGGTGTCTCTGAGGAGATGGCCACACATCGATCTCACTGGGGAGACAGCTGCGTGTGGGTGTCTCTGAGGAGATGGCCACATTTAGGCCTCTCTCCGGGGCTGGCTGACTCATGGAGAAGCTGAGAGGAAGCCATGCATAGCCAAGAGACAGCTTGGTGAAAGAATGGCCCCTGAGGGCAACCAGAGGGAAGAGAAGGTGGCAGTGCAGGAATAGGGATTTTCTCAAGGGGACACTCCTCAACTGCTCAGAAAGGGACATGCAACTGCCCTGGGAAGGACAGAAAAAGAGGGTTGTTCCAGGTGTTGACCAAACCCTTGTTCACCTGGAAAGCCCATTGCGGGAGCTATCTGTCTGCTGGGGACTACCAGCTCCCTGGCTAGCAAGAGTGGTGTGAGGGCTTCTAGGAAAAACAGCAGCCCAAGTATAAGTGCTACAGGTGTGGCAGGGTTCAATATCTCTTGATTAAAATAATTAATACATCAGATTGCAGAAAGGAAAATTTTAATTTAGAGAACTGTGTAGGTGTATGTTGGAGCTGCAGACATACTTGGTGCTAATACCTGGGTCTTACAGAGCCTTGAGATATCAAAATAATTTATGAAGGAGGGCAGAGGGAAGCTGGCAGGAGGAGACCTTTCAGAGAAGTCCTGTCTGCCCTGTTACTGCAGTAGGCTGATTACTCCTCCTCAAACGATGAGTAGTAACAACTGTGGGCTCAGAAGTGACTACAAACACCCTTGGTTTGATGGCAGCCCTACCTGCTGAATGGGAAACTGAGAGAAAATGGTCTTGTGCTATTCTCCACATTCCAGGCAGGTGCTGTAATTTGTCTTGGATGTACATAGAGTACTTGGATACCGTGCTGAGGATGGTGATAGAGGAATGCAAACAAAGAAACAAATTCAGCTACAGAACAGGGCAGAGGCTTGGCTAACGACTCATGCTGGATCATGACCGCTGCATCATACTACAGAGAGTTTTGCATGTGTGTGTTTTAATGGGGATACAAATGAATCACTCACCCAGTGCTCTGTGCTGTAAGTCACTAGATCATGAAAATGGCATAGCTCAGAAACTCATAGCTCAGTTTCCAGCTAAGAAACACTTCATTCGGCAGTTAAGTGAGTTGTTATCTGGCAGTCATTATATCTGTGATTTACAAGGAACATACAGATCTGCATTACCAGTGTCAAAGACCACCAATATAAAATACAGCAAATGGGATTTTTATCTTTCAGCACACAGCAAGAGTGGATGCATGAGCCACACTTTTCAGGCTGTATGTAATCAATCTAACGTAAGACATTATCTCCAAAACAGAAGACTAAACTTAGGACTGCTTTACATGACTTCTTACCTTTAAATATATTTGACAATCTGCTCCCCTGGTATCTTACAAGTTCTTTGTGGCCACTACAAGATGTTCATCACCAGCATGAAATGGTTACTGATACAAAATGAACCTATTATGTCAGAGGAGTCTGCTGACAGGCTAAGGAGCAAACACTTAACAAAAATCAAAGTCCATTTCTATTTTGTGTTTTAAATCAGATTCAACAATCTCTCAAGATGAGAAAAATGTGCACAGACTAGAAAAGCAGGCGAGGAGTGAACGAATACCTCACAACAGAGACAAGGAAACTGTAAAAAATGGAAAGTTAAAAAACAAATAGAGGATTTAGCAGTGTCTGTGTATCTTTCATATTTTGCAGAGGTATTTTGTAACAAGAATCTACGAGTGGGAAAAGAAAACAGAGTGTCTTAAAACTTTGCATCTGGAGCAGATATGGGTATCCTTAAAGCAAATAATTTCTAGGGCTGTTTTTCAGAAAGTACAAAGCTTCTTAATTGTGTTCAGGAAACCATCATTAGTGTAAAATTTGGACCAACACTACTCTCTCTCAGTCTCAGAGCATATGAACAACCAAGAGACTCTCAGACCTGCTGGGCACCCTCAGCGGGAAGTGAGAACTCAGGACCTAATGACACTGGGATCATTTCATTCACTTAGGTGGGCTCCAATCTGGCAAGCACTTAGGATGTAATGATTAGGGCTATGTAAACAAATAGAAAATTATAGCCTTGCTATTATTTCATAATTTTTCCTCAAAAGGAAGCTGAAAAAACCCACGCTGAATAAAACATTGTTTAACCCCAACAAAATCTCAGGTACATGCAAGTAAACTATAGGAAACAAACTGGGCAAAAGTCAGAGTAATTAGTATCTCTCTCTTTCCACAAAAAACAACCCAGGGAAAATATTTTCACAGACAAAGCTATTCAACATTCCCCACCCAAACTTGCAAAGAGACTTGGGATGACCAAAACCACATGTTCTGGGGTTCCCTGAATTTTTTTTTCCCCAGTTCTCGTGCCTAACTTTGCATATGCGGACAGTTTATTTGAATGCAGTGGGGCTATTCCTACCTCAAAAAAATGCCAAGTATTTGCAGTATGCAGCCTTTACATGTGTGTTACAACCTATACTGAGAATTTAGAGTCCATTTTGTTGTGAGTAATTGTATGGATATAAAGAGGAGGATTTTCCATGAACATTGCCTTCTGGCTTTACTGTGTTAATTGATAATAAATGTTCTGTGTTTGCCAACATGGTAGGACAAATTCAGAAGCAAGTGGATTTAAACTGGGGATGAATTTGGTTTAAATATTTATGTCTCACCCAGATTTTCAAAAATGTGTAGTGTCAGAGCAGGAAATTAATGTGTCCTATGATCTCAGTGTTGTGTATTTATAACTTGGGTTAAAGGTGACATCATAAACCTTCAGAAAGTCCTTGTATGCAGAAAAAACAATGAGGGGGAGAAGACTGCTGACCTCTCATTCACATCAAGAACACTCAAGCATAAAATCAAAGGTTGGTATCACTAATTTTTGTAAGTCAAAAGTTTCTATATGTGGTGAATCTAGAATGAGAAATCATTGCTTCTGTCTCGGAGATAAGGGGTTTGACTGTTAAAATTCCTTTCAAATGTGGGGATTTGGGTTTTGATGCTATTATAAATAGTCCTTTCTGCAAAAACTAGGGAAGGAGAAAGGGAAGAAGAAAATAAAGTTTCTTCCCAAATTGTCCCAGATAGGCAGTTTCTGCCTTCCAAGGTGACTGGTCGTAGTACTTGCTGTAGCCCAGCAACAGTGTGAAGTCAAGGTCCTTCATTTACTCCATGGTTTCAGTAGCAGTAGCAAAAAGCACATGTTATTTTTCTCTGGGAAATTCAGCAAGGTTATGTGTACGTGTAGGCCCCTTCTACTGCTCCCCAGGAATGACCTGCCCCACTCCTTCCCCACACACTCTTCTCCTTCTCCCATTTTTCCCAAAGTTAACAGGTCTGGAAATAATTAAGAAATCCAGTCAGCTCTCCAGCACTACATAATTCAATTTACTGCTCAGTGTGTGAAAATTTGAGCTCAAGGCAGTGTTTATCTGTTATAAAAATGCTTTCTTGTAGGGGAAAAAACATTCTTCCTGGTTGCTTGTGGCTCATGGCTAGTTACTTAAATCATTAAAACCACAGGTCTAATGATTACAAGTAACATATTTTTTTGCTGTTGCTGTTTTAGAGTACACGATGTTTTACTTCTTGCAGCACAGAACCCAAAACCAGAAAGTGGATGAGCCCTTTTGGAGTGTCTTCACCATCATCCAGTCCTGATTTAAGAACAGCAACGTGGTAATAGCCTCACTGTGTCAACATGAACCAGAATAGCAGATTCTTGACTGGATTTGAAGAATAATATGAATAATGTGGAGGGTTAAGAAGTGATGCTACCTTAAGGTCTTCTCAGTCCCATACAGCAAACCATACAAATGCTTGATGTTGTATAAGAAGTAACGAAAGCCTTTGCTTTTTAAAGAAATATGCTGTGTCAGGATATTCCCATTTTCAAAGAATTTTGCATACCTGCTGTTTGTCCAGGATTAGAATGAGAAGTACAGGAGTGGCAGAGCTTGCTAATACACAGCAGCATATAGGGAAGGAAAGGGGTAATTTAGATGGGGTTGTGCAGAGGCATCTTCTTGGTTTTCTTGGTTGGAAAAAGACATGTTTTCTAGAGTAATGCATTGTGCCCCACACCCTTCTGGTCGCAGTGGGCCTGGTGTTAAGATTGCCCTCACTGGCTGTATCTGCACTAGCAACTTAGATATGGCTGGGACCATTCCCTGGCCGTGAGGCCAGCTGGCACAGAGCACTCCCAGCCATATCATTCACATCTTGCTGGGAATGATCCCTGGCTCATGCTGACTCCCAGCGCTACAGGCTGAAACCATGCCTGGGACTTTTCTAACAATGCAGGATATTGAATCTATTGCATTTATTTTAATAGTTAACTAACTGATATTTAATTTATGAGTATGGATGTAGAGATTGCATCATGCACACAGAAGGGATCTCTTTTATATGCATCTCTGGAATCTTCTTAAGGTGCAGGACAGGTAAGGCAAGTAAGGAGTACATGGCGAGTAATAGGAATAGCCAGAACTGAAAGTGGGTGGAACAGTGTTCTCTTGCTCAGGATCCCCAGGGTTGACAGAGCTGTGTAGAGTTTGACCTTCCACTGCAGGCTACTTGTCTTTTGTAGGTAACGCGAAGTAATTCAAAGTACAAAATTTTACTGGAGATGGCTTTCTTAAAACCATAGATACCAAATTTCCAAAGAAACCATGTCTAACTAAAGAAAGAACATCCTTCCACTCTTCCTGCTTGGCCAGTCAATCTATTTTTATAACCTGTAAAGGTGTTAAGACATATTTAAGATGACAAAGAAATATTTTTTTGTGCAACTGTTAGCCTGAAAGCTTTTCTATTTGACGTAATGTACTTTGGTCTGTCTCCAAAGGCGATACAATATTTGACAATACAATTTCAGGTAGTTCAGTTACAGAATAGAAAGGTGGTTTCTGAAGAACCCGTGCTTTTCACAGTGTCTCATTCAGTAACACTGTGGCCTCATTAGGGCTGTTACAATATGAACAATAATATACCTGTCTGACTACAGACTTTCTTTCTAAAAATTGGACAAGAAAAACATCTTTGCTGTGAAGCGTTAGCACGGAGAAGATGATGATCCTGGGATTATTCAGTGCCTAATTTATTATTACTTAGCCAAGACTTTTAAGGCAGCCTTAAGCCTTGAAAAAAATTAGCTGGGAATATTAAAGCCCTGATAGGAATCATAAGCAGTCCAGGGTCTTATAATCTATGGGGCTGCTGTCTGTGCAGGGAGAGACAGGCTGTCTTCTAAGAGAACCTTCTGTGTGCCTTACTGCTCTGTCCTATGTTCTCAAATATAAAGCTTTCAGAGCACAGTGCAAGCATGACACCAACACCTCCAGACATCAAACCCACCCTTCTATCACCACTGCAGTTTTTCTGGGGTGCTGAGTAATAGCCAGCATTCTAGGAAGGGTCATTAATGGCGAGACAGTCTGTGTTTCAATCACCTGCCTATCAATCAAATTCCTCAAGGCCAGAGTTCAATTAATTGATGACACCCTTGAGGCAACCTAAGCAGTTAACAAGTCAGTGAGACTTGATAGAAAAACAAGCAGTATGTTCAGAAAAAGCCCCACCAACAAAACCTCCCATAACTCTCCTTTGCCATTTTACCTCCCTCTGATTTGTCTTTCCATTGCCACCCCAAACTTACGATGGCAATGCATACTTTTTGTACAAAAAAAGCATGGACTAGACACAGAAAAACAAGACATATTTCAAACCCAAATATCCTCCATGCCACAGACAGATCCACAATCTTAAACATGCCAAAGGAAATGACCACAGCCAGCCTCATCCTAGTTGCTAATTTCACTGTTTTCTTTTTCCTTAACTGCTTTAATCCATTTTGCCATACTTTCAAAGTTTCAAGTCCCCTTTGTGTAAGGTTTTCTTTTGTATTGTTTTGTTTTAATGTGTTTTTTTTTTTTTTAACTTTTGATAAACTCTGAAGTAGAAGTTGGCACCACTCTGTTATGTGACACTTCCAAAAACCACCGGACTATGTAAGGACATGTCCCAAATACAGAATCACCTTCTTTTATGGTAATAAATCAGACAAATATGGTTTAAATGAAAAACAAATCTAAAACAGTGAAATCAACTTGGTTTAATCAAGACAAGTTTATGTTGTCTTTACCAAAGTGAGCATGCATGCTGATGCAGTCTAGATATGTGCAGAACTTAGTGATTTTACTATGTAGATGTGTGTAAATATCTCATTTGGTTTAATTATGCACCAGTTTGCACCAAACTTTGCTTTTAGTTGAAAAGTAAGTTTTCATTGGCACAGCAGACTTTGATATTGCCTTATGTTAAAAATACTCAAACCCACTTCTTTCTTCAGTTACGTATAACTATACCGGACGGCTTTGCCTGAAAAGTTTCAAACATAAGTAAATCTTCTGACAGACCTGGCGTGGCCTGGCAATTTATGATGAAAAATGAACCCGGCAAGTTTTCCGCAGTTGGTTTTTTGTTAATGTTTCAAGCGCCTCTAGTCTGTGCAGCAACCAGAACGTACTGGCAGTGTACTTTAGCCAAGACTTTGTTTCTCACCAATGGTTTGGTTCTGGCTTTAGGTTGTTGAGGGGAATAGGGCTGTGTCTATTTTCTGTGTGGAGTCAACTCTTTTGATGCAGAGGGAATGGAGGTTGCTAGCACCTCTTATTGAGTGAGAACTGAAGCAGATCTGTTTCCCAAACTGATCAGGATATACAAAATCTCTTTGGGGATAGTTTGCATCAATGGGTTTTATTTACAGTGGAATGAAACAATGTGTAAGGGGTGGGTTGGTCTGGGAGAGGCCAGAAATTTCGCCAATTTTTTCACCAGCAAGTCCCTTGGAGCATCCTTGATCTTAGCCTGTTTGCTTGAGCTGTGCGGAGGGACCACACTCTTGAGCTGAGAGCGCTACTAAATACCAAGACACCCGGCTATGTGAGTCTAAGCTACTGATCTATAGAATAGAATATAAATATATGTTTTGCGTGCATATGTTTCTTACTACAAAATTACCACTTTGCATTTATATTGATAAATGGTACGGGCCACTTGCTCATAAGTTGATTTGCAAATCTCTACCCGACTTTGACAGTATGAATTTTGAAGAGCACATCCATAAGTCATTCAGAGTTATTGAGATCTCTTGTGTCCCCTTCAGTCAGCAGCTTAAAAACAAGGGGTAAGACAGCTGCTAGTTCTCTCATCCTTTATATCCATTACATGCTTTAAAAGCTCTGTTCCCAGGAGGTGAGACTGAGAAGCCCTAAAGACCACCAGAACTCAACAATCTGAAAATCCCTTCACAAAAGGTTGTGTTGGAAAGCTGTAGTAGTGGGTGAAGTGCAGTTGGGATGGAGATACTGTGTGATATTTGGGGTAGTCCCTAGCTCACAAGACAGCTTCAGTGCTCTATCTTAGGTCTCCATAGCTGTCTATATGATGCTGAAGTTCCAGAGGAAAGCAGAATTTAGAAAGCACGAACTCGTCTAATAACCCACATCCCTCCTCCAATTTCCTTGTTTTCAATCTCATTTTTTGCAGGAGGTCACCCCTTCTAACCGATTCTGATTGCATCAAGTTTGCTTTCAGTTAATTAACAGCAATTAATTATGCCAGGGAGACTCTTCAGACCATGTCAGCAGTGATAATACAAGTCTACAAGGCATTCTCTGTACAAAATGCTGAAACCCTTGTCTTCATCAATGTCCTTACCCATACTATCTGGATGAAAACTACAGCAAATTAGATGTAGGATCACAAAAAGGTGGGTTTGTTTCAGTACAATGCAATCATTTTTTGTGGTGATAACTTATTCCCATCTGTGGGCTAATGTCAGGTAGGCAGCAAGGTACCAGTTTGACTACAGTCAAATAAAAGATATTATCATATTTGGAAGACACAATAAACAATGTTGTGGCAGTCAATCTAGTGTATTTAAGAAAGTGGTTTATCTGACATTTCAAAGCATGCTGTCAGAAACCTGAAATACGATCCCAGTCCTTGAGTTCCTGAGTAGAGCAGAAATTAATAAAAAAACCAAGCAAACCAACCTGTCAATTCAAGCCCCTCTTCCAAGCTCGTGATACATGGAAGTGTTCTAAAGAGCGTAGCACATTTTGGACATTACAGAACTTTATCAACAAAGTGAAAACAAGAAATCACCACTAAAACTGGGAAAGAAAAGAAAAAAGAAGCAAAGGCAACTGCATGAGAAGCATGTTGGGAGCTAGAGAAAGGGAGAAATTGAAAAGAAAAACTTCTAAGCATGCAAACGATCAGATGAGATGGAGTCCAACATTCTCCATGGACGAGACAGGACAAACACCAGTTATCGGCTGGACAGGAAGCCTTGAGATCTGGCCACAGGGCAACCATTTCTGTACTACTGGAGACGTAGGCAAGTACCCAAATAAACTTATCGCAAGCTCTTGGAGCTTTGCAAGACCTTCCATGAAAGGAGACTGGTATCTTCAGAGGATCTGGAGACAGCCTGCAACCCCAACACAGTGAAAGAGATCGGGATTTTCTGAACTGCAACACTGGGTGTCCTAAATAAAAAGAGCAGTGCTTTTCAAAAGCATATTTGATCAGAGTGAAAATGATTCAGAGGCTTTAAAAAAACAGTCCACAGTTTGCCAGGTGTTCCCAACAACTTATGAAGGCCATAATAATGAAGCAAAGATTCAGGAAGGGCAAAATTCTCTCAGTCAGACCTGGTACAGGCACATTAAGGAGGCAAGGCCAAGTATTTGGACGAGACATGCAATGACTATGACAGCTTCTTGGGGGATTGCTGTTGGGTGACTACATGACAGCCACAGACAAAAACCTTTCTTGCTGATGCAGTGCATGCATATGTGTGTAGTAGTGACTGTAAGCAAGGGCAAGAAGGTTTCTGGATTGCTTCAAAAGCTTTGTGAAAACTTTAATGGTACGTATTGCTTTATGCCAGATAACCTTTGAAAAATTCTGTTAATAGCAGACACAGTACATGGCTTAGAAGTGACAATGTTTCTGCAATACATTTCCCTTCTCCTTTCTCGCTTTCAGGAATACGCAGTGAAATAAAACTCCTGCATCTTCAAATTAATGAAAAAAATATCCTGGACTGAAACACGGGGAGATTTTTTTCTTGGCTTTCTTGGGGTCACACATTTTTATGAGGCAGAAGATCTCATAAGCTTGCTCGTGCACCAGATGTGGGAGTTTGCTTCTGATTCAGAACAAAATCATTGGGTAGAATCCAGATCCCAAGTTGGGAAAAGGCAGGGTTTGCGTTCTCTGACAGTTTTGACTGTTTTCAATATGCTACCCCTACTTGTAAGGGGGTTGGCTTAGACACTGATGTCTCTGACAGCACAGAATGGAAAACAATGAACTAATACTTTCCTACTTTTTTTTTTTTTTTAATTATGAGCTTATTTGCTCTTACCAGTCAGCTAATTTGCTTCACACAGGACTAAATGATCAGCTCCATTCTCAAGCATTTATTCCCGCAACACTGGCATCTCTAACTCACAAGCTATTTGGCCTTCATATTGTAATGAGTCATTGTTGCTACCAGGGAAGACAACAATGAAGAATTTACTTCTTGGTTTCCGTGGGGTGGTTATGATGGCTTGTACATTTGTTTTATTTGGGTAGCTTCTGCATGCATCATACAACTCTGGGATCTCTAGTCATTCTCTTGTCCCTGTTATTAGAAATGCCATTTCTTCGGCAGACATTTGCTAGATATTTTTAAGGGCTCTTTGATTTGGGCTGTATCATCTTTCCATTCATTATTTGTACCTGAGTCCTAGGTTCCATTGTTTCAGCTCAATATAGGCCACTTATAAAGCATATCTCAACATGGGTATTTGTGGAACAGCTATTCCCACCCAAACAGGTTCTAATATGTTTAGTAGATAAGGCTGAGAAATAACTTTAGAACAGGCAAATAAATTCTGAAGTTTTCTTAACAGAATTCAGCACTATGCAGAAGACACAAGCATAAGAGCAAATTTTGCAAAATAAGCAGTAAGAATATAAAAAAATAAATGTTTCTTCCTTTAGCTTACAAGTATAGTACAGAGTAAGACAGAATGCCCTTCCTAAGTACAGTCAGTGCTTGGCCCATGGACTACAAATTTTGCCCCAATATGACCCATTTACAGTACCACTTTCTTGGATTGTAGGTCATATTTCCTTGTGAGTACAGTGGATGAAGCTGTACCCCAAACTCATCATCCCATTAAGTTCCTATAGAGCAGCCGACCTGGCCGTGAAAAGCACAACAAAATCCTTCCTGAGATTTTCTTGCAGAGTTTTATTTTTAAAGCACCTGCACTGAATAATTGTGCTCGGTTTTTGTTTGTATAGTGCAGGTCTTGCACATTGCATTCACTTCCTCAGTAGTCACAGCCAAACACACTTTTCTGTTCATTATCATGGAAAAAAATGTTACTACCACGGATATTAATCATGTCTCTGAACATTATACTTCAAATTAGTTTGTCCGTCCTTATACAATGGCAGAAGAGATTATTTGCCCAACTGTCCATTTATCATTCCCATTTTCCATTTTCTTTAACTGGGCCACATACTAACTTATGCTGAGCATGTTGTTTGTTTTACAGTTCCACTCCCATTGCCAAAATTTTATCCGCTTTTACTGAGTTCAAAGGTAGATTTTCTTGGCGCAGTGGACAACTGAACCGAAAAAACAACAAAGGCTTTTTCTCTCAGCGGCTTGGTTACCCCAGGCAATATGTATTTCTGCCTTCAACCAAAACAAAACTACAGCAGAAGGAAACTTCTTGTGGATAAACCAAGGCACAAATACTCTTCCTGCTACGGCAAGAAGGAAAACAACTGAAGCAGCCCTTGTTTATGGGGTAGGACCTGTTTCGGCTACACCGTGGGGCTTTGGGAAGGCTGAGAGTTCCACAGAGCACCTTGCATATCTCTGCAGCAAGATGTGGTCATCTGGAAGCAAAGCCAAGTAGTTCCTGCAAATGGGCAAAAGTCCTGGGAACAGTGAGGTGCAGCATGCAGAAAAACAAGATTCTCAGGTTCATGAACCACGTCAAGTTGGTCTAATATTTTTTCCTATGTACTTTTTTATAAGAAAAAATTAATCCCGTCTGTTTCATTAAAAATATATTTCTTGGCTTTGGAAACAAAAAAAAAAAATTAAGAATGCGTGCTTTTAAATGAATATTTAATTTTGGTTTTGAAACATGCTTAATTGTATGAAAGTCTTGCCTTTGTTTCTACTTAATTTTCCTCCTTTTTCCGCTATTATGATGGGGTTTAATTTTTAGAGGAAATTCTTCCTTTTTTTTCATCTAACTTTTTATTAATTTAGATTTTTTTTTTACTTTTAATATTCTTTCCTTTATTTTTTTTATTTTAATATAAATGTGCTTGCAAAAAGGATCCAACAGAAGAGGGGAAAAGTAGTTTGTTTCTTTTTAAATACAGGGAATATTGTTTCCTTAAAACTTGTTTTAGCTTATTTTATGTGTATCAGCCATAGAAAGGAGCAAAAATAAGGGCTTAAAATAGGAAGATTTCTGAACTATTTATTCTGAACTGAATATTCTGATATTTCATTAAAAAAAAATCCCAGATTAATATTTCAATGTCATTAATTTCCCATTTTAAAACAAATTCATCCAAAACATTATATATAATGCAGCAGTTAGTGTAGGGCTAAACCAGTGCTCATGTATTTATACTTAAAGCATTAGCAAAGTATTAAAAAATGTTCTGTACCTTTTCAGATACTGCTCAAAATCTGGTTTGAAGCTATTTAAAGACTGCTCTGAGACTGGAAAAAATAATAATTGGTCCTTCCCCATTTCTGCTTGAAAAAATTAATGTGTGTCTTTGTCACGCAACGAAGTAAAAAAGCAGATGCTGCTCTTTTATCTGGTGCCCCATTTGCTGACCACTAGAAACAGTGCCAGAAGGGGAATGCTCTCCTGTACTCTAATGCGCTGACGATAGGGAGGTGTTATCTCAAAGTCTGCCTCTCAACCTCTACCCCGTCACATTAGCCGAGATCAGCCCCCCAGCCCTCACTGTCAGTTCTTGAGGTTAAACACTCTGCAACTGGTGAAAGGGCTTTCTCAGTTAGGGGCCACAACCGTGAACTTTCTCATGAGCAGGGAGACCAACCTGCCCCTTTTATCTGGACTGAAGCTCTCTGTCACCTGGCTGGTGCTGGGAGAACCTGCCCAATGCAGCCGACGACAGCCAGCAGCAAAACTGATCTGACTTCGCAGAGCCTTTCATTGTCTTACGGTGGATTTATGCCAGGCTGAATTTGTAACATTTTTCATAAGCACTTGAGGTCGGGTTCAGGGAAAGATTTAAGTGCCAACTGGGCAGGAACTTAAGGAAGGCATCTCAGTTCAAGAGAAAACTCTCCACCCATGCCCCCCCCAACATGCTTATGGGAAAAACAAAGTCTTAAATGTCCTGGTCACTTGATTTTCAAGGGTAATGAGTTTCACTCAGGGACCTAATTCAGGAAAAAAACATGTGTAGGTGCCCAGCTCAACTTTACGAATCTTACACCTCGCACCAGATTCCAACAGTGCCCGAACCTGTGTTTTATCTCTGCCCCTCTCAGGATAAAATTGCTGTGGCTGTTCTTCAGTGTGTTCAGGCTGAAAATTCATGGCAGTGGCTGTTAGGAAAATTACAGGGCGCTCAGATTCAAACTAAGATTTGCTTGGACACGAAGGTGTTCTCTTGCACAGGAATGATACAAGAGGAGATGTTGTTGAATGCGGATCAACTAGATGTAGAGATGATTTCGCTAGCATCCCTCCTCATGAGAAATGTTCATTTGGACTTCTGTAGCCTCAGACTCCATGTTTTTCTCTCTCAGGATTAATTGTCATATAAGCATTTAAGGCAGACTTCTGACACCGAAGCAGGAGAGTAGCTTCATAAAGGCTGAAAGGTTTTCCTTGGATGTTTTGGACAATGGCTTATATAAATAGCATACATATTTTTATTGACTGAATGTTAAGCTTTAATTTTTGGTAGTGCTTCACTTCTGAGAGCTTGGTTTCTCTACCCAAAAGGGAGGTGAAAATTTACTCCATAAAATGTGGCATAGCAGCTATTTGATGGCTGTCCTTTCTTACAGCTGGGCCACAGGACAGAAAAATACTTGTCCTTCACCCTCCTTGTACTGTTTTCTTCCCCTTCGCTCCCTTCCCACAAACACACACCCAGCCAAACACTTCGTAAATTCTGCTCTGTGAGACAGAAAGGTTGTTTCTCCCAGTGGCAAACACTCTGTTGACCAAATGATGTTGTCAGTGACATTTGCAGAACCTTTTTACTTGAACTGCATCAGTTTGATGCACAATATTGCTCTCTTCGTTTTTGCCAGCAGTACAGCACGAAAAGGAGGAAAAAGCAGTAAAAAATGTGCCCTCTGAGGGAAAAAAATGAATAAGAAGGTGCCATTTTTATAAAGTCACCTTTTCAGGCAAAATTATACTTCAGTGTTGCTTTAAAGCCAGTTATATTTCCCCGAAGGCCAAAAAGAAGTGTGTGCAATAGTTAAATATTGGAAGACGGAGGATTTTTCAGCTAGTGAAATAGAAAAAGCTCTACTACTGGGCTACAGCTCAAGTCAACCCATCTCCCATCAATTTGTCTTCCTAATAAAAATATTTTAATGTTACCAAGCTGTAGCTGTTTAGACCTTTTCTATAAGCCAGAGAGTTTGAGATGCCTTATTATTGCTGGCAATTTTAGCACTTCCTTCCTTCTGCCGTAATAGCGGAGTCTGTGAGGTTCCTCATTAGGAGACGAGTGCCAGATACTGACAGAGTGCAGGACTCAGCCCCGGGCTTCCCAGCCTTGTCCCCTCATTACCGAAGCAGAATGGAAGTTGTGAATTCACAAAGATTTACTTGAATAGTGTTTAATGCATTTTAAGTGATAAACTTTCCAAAGTGGAATGATCCTCATTCAGCGCTTGCTGGAAATAAAGGAGCAGAGTGCAGTGTTAATACGTCCCGCTTTCCTCTTAAAGCAGTTGCCATCAGATTATTTTCTCCTTGCAAACGCCATCAGATTATTTTCTCCTTGCAGACAGGAAAGAAAAGATTCCTTCTCTTATGCCACCTCACATATCACGCCTGATGCCATAAACAACTTCCCCTTCTGCCTGTTGGGGCTTAGCCTTAAATGGGTTGATTAATATGAAGTCGAATGTAAAAGAATGTCCCTCCCTTCGCATTAAAGGCTCACCTTGATTCTCTTTGCTTTATAGTGTTAAAGAAGGAGGTTGTAGCTGACTATAAGGGCTTGCCTTTATAGATCTCCTACGTTTTGGTCATCCACCAAACAAGTGAATTTGAGAACAAAAGTCATTCGGCTTTGTCTTTATGAAACATACGACAAGGCTCTTCTACTTACAGGATATAGGCTTTGTATGACCATAATTTGTCACAATTTAAAATCTGCCTCATCACACACTCACGTCATGTGCTAGCGCTGTGACTGATTTAGAACAACTATTTCACCTGGATGCACTCCACTCTCCGAAAGCCCACAGAGAAAGCCTTCAAGTAATGAGGTAACTGTTGCTTTACGGATGCTGGGATATCAGAAGACTCATTTCCAGGCAGACCTGACACCCCGGGTACTGCTGGTGAAGAATGGTGTAGTCACAAACTGTGAATCCATCACAATCTATGTCCTGGTTTGAAACTGAAACCTCTTAGAATAAAAGAATAGCAAATAATAGATGGGTGTGCATCATGTATTCACAGTTCTCTTATAAGTATAAAATGTGTGTCAGCAGCTTGCCCACAATATATATTGCTGGTAAATAATAAGTGACTGCTTTCCCAGTAACTAATTTTTTTTGTTTGTTTTAAGTGACTAACACCATCTAAAACATTCCTTATTTTTAGTTTGCATACCTACCATGCTCCTTTCCTCAGAATGGTGATGTAAAGGAAAGCTGACAGACCAAACAAAATCTGCAAAGCCATAAGCAAGAGGCTCCACGGGCAGGTACCTTCCTTTAACTACAAGAGTTTTAAGTAACGTTGTTGGTGGTGGAGGGTATTGGCTGATGGATAGTGAAGTGTGATGGTTTAATCAAGTTCCTATGGGACCCATCAGACACAATTCTTTTTTTTGCCAAATGCGGAATATATAATTGGCTTAGCTGAGAAATTTTCTTTTGAAAACCACTCCTTATTCATCCCTGATCTGGATAATGAAGTTGACCTGCTTGTAGTAGCAGCATGAAAAGAACATTTATTTACTATCTACTGTGAAAGGCTTTGATTGTTTTTCTTCAGATGAGCAAGTTTTTGGAGGCTGTAATTCATCGTTTGACTCAAGAGGGGATCCTTTACACGTCATGAACAGCTTGATCAGACCTTCACAGTCTGAGACTTAATATGAAAAATGTTCTGTGTTCATCCTACCAGACCACCAGCAGTGTTGTGTTCAGAGCAGACAGAAGGAAATGCACGATGCCTTCCCGAGAAACATCTCCCTTCTCCCCTGGGGAAGCAGGACAGTTAAAAACCTCTAATGACTCAACTCAGATTGGGAACAGCGTTTCTAAATTTCAACAGAGGATTTTATCATCCAGTCTTGATCCATACTTTAAAACGGACAGTAAATAAAAGACAGTAAGATGATGGCGAGCTCCTTCACTGTAGATGATGTGTTCTTACGTTCTACCTAACGGTGGTGAGGGACAAGGTGATATATAAAGTAGTCACTGAGTCTTATTTTCTGTTTTCAATTTAGAAGGTTTTCCTGCGGAGCTGAATGTACAGTCCCCTGCTCAGATAGATAGGATCAGAGAAGAAAAAGGAATTGTCACTGCCAGGCTTGTGACTTAAGTTGTATTACTTTAAAAAGAGCAATCCATTACAGACGAGAGTCTTCAGAAGGAGCTGAAAGAATTATCTGCTGGTTGAGGGTTTTCTTTTTTTTTTTTTTTTTTTTTCAAATGCAGGGTGTTTGGTACGAGATTGTTAAGCATTTTTAGATGAACACAGGACAGTGGAATCCGAGTGACTCAGGCTGCCACCATGCTTCATCCATCTCCTCGTTTACACCAGCAAATCCCGCTGCCCTCCCATCTCACAGAATAAAAGGGAAGCACACAGATTCCTGCGCTATTTACACAGAGAAGTCAGAGGTGTGACAAGACCTTGGAACTGGCCTCTTGCCAGGGGAATGCTCTTCCCAGTGACCCAGAAGGAATGGCTCCACAGTATCCTTATCTCTCTCACTTCAGAAATAAAAGGGCCAAATTAGAGGGTGACAAAGTAGCCCAGCAACTTGTAGGGTGGTGTAAGCGGCAGTAGCGAGTAGCGCCTGCTGATTTGGCTTTCAGTAGCTATGGGATTCTTACTTTTTCTAGTATTTTATACTGATGGAAGTCAATGTAGTCTAAGCAAAATGCAGCTTTCCTCCAGCAGAAGGTATCTGCTTCTACCTGCACTGAATTTGGACCCAGTAGTTGCATAAGTTTTAAATAGCTTTAAACCTCCTTTAATGCCCTTCTTCTATAAATGCCCTTTGTAATAACTTTGGAGATTTTTTCATACTCTTCTTCTAGTTCCTTCTTTTCAGCTCGGCAGCACAGGTATATTTGCCGTGAAATTTCAGGAAGATACATCTAGCACATTTGCAAATAAACTACTTGGTGGAAGTTACTGTATTTTTCCAATTATAATCCTTTTATGACTTTAATATACCTCAAGCATTACCATTGACTCACTCATAATTCAGGCCAAAATCACCAGCAAAAATGGAAGCTACTTATTTAAGGCTTAGATTTGATCCTTAGTTTCTTCCATCTTGTGGAAGATGCTCAAGAAATATGAAGTTGCAACAGTGTTTGCCTGACTGATTCACAAAACAGGAAGTTTTTCAGCTTAATAATATACAAAAAGTCAGCCAATGAAAGCAAGCAATACCTTTAAAGACCTAAGCATCTCTTACGTACAATATAGGAGCTGTATTACAATACCTATGCAATATATGTATATATGATACCCACAATGCCTTATTGACAGTGAAGATGAGGGACCTTCACTGTCATTCTGCTCTTATTGAGCAGTACTTTACTTTAGACACGGGCCAACCGCAAGTAGCAAGACCATTTGTGACACATCTACTATTTTGAGTGAGAGTGGCAGCATCTAGTGCAGAAGGAGAGAGTGCTTTACAAAGATTACCAAGAAAAAAAGGCTAAATATTATGTAAAGACAAAACCTCCTCTGTTAGATATAGAGAAACTGTAATACCTCACAGTATCTTATTTTATTTCAGTAAGAGGAGGCAGTGATCACATGCTTCTATTTATCTTAATTTCATTTTTAATATGTTGTCTTAAGCCTCCATTAAATCCAGAGGAGATAAACTTACTTAGTTCCTAAAGCTATAAATTACCATAGCAAGAGCCTTTTATCGTTTGAAGCTGTAGTTTACATCTTAACTAATTTAAAAGAATTTCAGATGTAAATAGGGATTTATAATCCAAGCATAGAGTGTGAGATGCCATTCCCAGACAAAACTTGCAGCGTTTGTTCACTAACGGCAGAGCCGGGTGGACAGAGTGGTGTAAAATATCTTTGCTCTGTTTTACTAATTACTACATGGCTGCCAAAGATACAAGCAGAGAGATAGGACTTCAAGGGATGTGCTGGTGTTAGACTGCAGAGGCTCTTTCTGAAATTAGTGAACATGAAAGGAATGTGTTGTGAGCTCCTATCTACTGTTTATCTGTGAGGGCCCGGCAGATAGTGAGCTTGACAGTGAAATTCTAGCCCTGAAACTGATGAAATGCCAAAGTTTCCTTAGTCCCTGGGACCGCTCGGTGTATCTTTTCTTGCTTCATAAGGGAGTGACTGGTATTTGAACACTGATAACAGCAATCTTTCTGGTGGTGCCGAGTTAGAGAAGACATTCCACAAAAACAAACAGCAGAACAACTACAGTTTTTTTTTTTTTTTTCTTTTTTTTTTTTTTTTCCCCCCTACAAGTGGCAACCCATATGGGAGTCAAACAATGCACCAGTTTATGAAGCAGGACAATGAATCCTATGCAGATCTAAACATCCATTGCAGGACAAGCAAATTTCATTCACCTTGATATGTGTGAAGCTAGAGGTGAGCACGGCAAAGGATAGGAGGAAATGTGTTGTAAAAACTTGTAATAAACTTATTAAAGCCATAAAACAAGTTCTTTTATATGTAATTTTGCGTGGTTCTGTTTATGGAAAGCTTATCACAATCATACTTAAGCCCTTGTCATAGTTAAAAACAGACTCCAAGTAACAAAATAAATTATATTCTTTGCTATATGCAGGTACAGCAATTTAGGTATCTTTACTGCTCTTTCTCTCTCACACATACTGCATATAAAGAAGACGACTTTCCTGCTGGGAACTGAAGTTTCTCTGCAGTGATTATTACCTGTGTGTGTCCCCCAGCCCAGGATTATTTTAGGGGAAATATACAAGTACCAGTAGTTACTTTAAATTATGAAATAAAACCACTCAGAAGAACAAATAAATATTAACAATTGTTCATATCTTCTATTCAATCAAGCGCAAGCAGGTAATTATGTAACGTTTAGTTTTTGAGATACATTTTTCTCTCAAATATTTCCATTTCCTTGTTGGACAAAATGCAGTTTGTTCCACCAGTAAGCAAATTTTTAACTGTTTTACCTTGGGCGCATCAACCTATGCCCTTGACATTACAAGCAGACCATCATACTTGGAGAGAAGCTCTCACAAGGATGCTCTGTTACCAGGCCAAAGGATCTGGTAAGGCTGCGGGATCCCAAGCCCTGATGGTCTGCTGAGGCCAATGTCATCAGGCTGATCTGGCTTTCAGCTGCCAACCCAACTCCTCACCTCCACAATTAAGCAAAGGGACTCCGGGAAGTTGCTGTCCTCTCCCTCCAAATCTACTCCCCCAGTTTCCCTGGGTACTCAGCTTGTGTCTTGAGCTCTCAGACATATTGAAAACCATTGGATGTATCTCAGAGGATCAGCCTTGATCACCCGTTCTTCTAGCTGAGGAGGCACAATCTGTGGTCTAGTGCTTACAACACCCTTTTCATGCACATGTAAAAGCTGATGGCAAACACAGGTATAGATTATCTGAAAATGCTTGGGTCAGTTTACATGAGAAGTTACGTGCTCATTTTTAACACCATTTATTCATTCCAAATTGGTCCTGGAAAGTTCCTCCAGCTTGCTTTTATAGCAATACGTGTCTAATACCAAAACATTTAGTAAGTGTGTGTTTACTTGAGAGGTTTAACATTGGTAGGTATTTCAGCTTTTAACTATCCCTGCCCATACCTTGGTAAATCAAACAGACAGATGCATTTCCATAGTAGAAGTAGAACTACCAAAAAGAAATATTTTAATTTTGTTTTGTTAACTGTAAAATCACAAATACAGAGTACTATTTTATTGCAGAACAGGCAATAAGATATCTGACTTTATTAAGCAGTAACTGGATGTGACTCTAATCAAATCACCTTTCATTTTAAAATCAAAACGATAAAGCAAAGCACTTTAGCCTTAGCAAAGCAAAGGATGTAATTCCCTGCTGACCATTTTCACTTAATGATCCCTCTAGTAATAAAACAATTGTTTTCTGGACAAAACCAAAATGAAACCTGTTTAAACCAATCTTTTTTACTAGATACTATTCTGGGCAATGACAGTGTGCACCATCATGAAGGAAAAATATTTCTTTTGGCTGAATACATCCAGAATCAAGCCAATTTAATGTAAAAATCCTTTTCCATACTAACTTCCTAGCACAGTAGGTCTTTAGCTTAAGTGGAATTACATTAGTGTGAAAATGATTTGGAGAATGAAGAAAGAAACATTATTATGGTATGCAAACACACATACATGCATTTAGGTAGAGTTAAACATATAGTAATGGATGTACATTATATATATACACATACATCTATGCAGATACTTATTTTTTGTTGTTACAGCTGGAACGGTTCAGAGCCAGACAAATGTATGACCAATGGAATTTTTAGCAGCCAGTGATAATATTTCTCTCAGATTATGAAACTTTCTTCAAATGCCTAAAAAATAAGAGTTTATCAAAGTTATAAAAACCTTAATGACAGAAGAGCACCTTCAAAAAATATCTGTGCATTCATTGGCGAGCATTTATCACTGAGTAATGCAAAGCTTATCCGCTGGCAAACTCAACAATGTTTTCCAACAAAAAGCACAAGCTTAAAGCACTTAAAATTTTGTTATGAGCCTTCCTCCTCCTCTTAACTGACCCATAGGTGAAAATAACAGCAATCTATGACAATACGGGCTGTGATAAATTTAATGCCCTGAGATCTCTCTTACTTTTTCTATTTGAAGCTGCACGTCTAAAGTAAGGTCACAGAGGTTGTATTTCTAAAAGAACCATTGATATGTTTATATTCGTGAGCAAATTTACTAACGCATTCACTTGGCAGTTTGGATCTATGACAAGCACTTCATTATTAAAATACAAACAGAGCTACAGATAATAAAAATGTTGAGCTAAAAGAAAAATCTCTATGAAAATTACTAGTCTTTCAGAAAAAAATATTTATAGTAAAAAAAAACCAAACAAACACAAATATTTGAATCTCAGAGCCCTTGACCAAATCAAACTTTTCTTCCTGATTGAATATACCCACTATTTAACAGATCTGAGGACAAACCTGTGAGAGATTGATCTTTTCCCCTTCTAAATGTAATATTTCCTATCCATACTAGTCAAACAGTGCTATTACTTTGAATTTGTAAGTAAAGAAGTGTGTAAATTAGTAGTAAATCCTACTTCTAAGACATCAAGTGCCATGATTCTTCTGCAATTAATCAGCTCCTCTGTAGAAAAAGAAATATTTAATCTGCATTTTTTTCTTAGTATTTGAATTCTACACACAGAAAATTGGTGTGATATATCGCGCCCATGGTGGTCCCTCTTTCCCACAGCTTCTCTCTTGCAGCCCAGAAGGCTCGTCAAGGGTGCAAGTAGTCGTGCATACTGTATTTTAGTGATGCAATGATAAATTAGACAGTTGAATTGGTTTTGATGCGAGTTGACCTAAGTGGGGACGGCACTCTTCTGTATACCCTTTCCTCAGTGGTTATATAGTCAGCCTTAGCTGACTATACAACCTAGTTATACTAGACTAGTTAGTCTGTTACTTGGTAAAAGGGTTCGTGCGTTGTGGAAAGCAACTTCTGTTACTTTGCAGGAGTTCCAGAATGTTTTCCTTTCGATTCAGAGACCTGTTATTCAGTGATATGGCATTAAGTTCTGCTATCTGGGGAGATGCAAATGCCTTTCTGAGTCACTGCTTCCACCATCAGTGAAGCCAAAGACCTTCCGAAGAACAACATTTTTTGAAATGCTCACGACTTAGTCCTTCTGTTCAGTACAATTGACATAACCTCTCTCCTTTTCAGACTTCTCCAGCAGTAAAAGCAATTCAAGATATGAGTCAAGCAGGAGGATCGATTTTCTCCCAGGTTTTTCCTTCTAAAAGGCAACTGTCCAGAGTGTCATTAAACTGTTGTGTGCAAGAGCCTGATCCTGCAGATGCTGACAGCAGTAGGGCAGGCCCATTGCCTTTGCTGTGACAGCCCTGCAGCCAACAAACGCTTGCGGTTGTGCATTTTTGATTCAGAATATTCCTAAGATAACGCAATTGAGTATTAAGCTCTCCAGCTATAGGAAAAGTTAGGATGTGTTGAACTCAGTGGGCAGAAGAGTATTGCTAGAAGGATGGGAGCATTGCTGGAAAGAGGTAGACAAATCTGCCAGCCTCTCTAGTGCTCTTATATTAGTTTTCACTTCAGATCTGCAAGCAGTGACTCAGTGAAAATGAATCTCTGCTTTGAAAGAGCAAACCGTAGCTTGACCTTGTTTGTTCTGTGTGAGGTGAACCACGCTCCCAACATCAAATGTTGCTTTGCACTTCTCCAGCCAGAGGAATACCAGGCAGCAAAAGGGACTGTGGGGACACAGGTCTGTCCTCACCAGCTCTGTAGCTACCTGGCTGCGGTACTCAGGGAGGGCAGAGGTTTAACCAACTCACAGCAGGCCAGGCACCAAACGTGTAACTGAGCCATAATGCGGCCAAATGACACCACCACTTCTGCAATTCCATGTACTTCTGAGGCCTCTTTCTCCTTAAAAAGGAACAAACGCAAAAGCAATGCTGTATGAGGTAGCTTTGTAAAGAGGAGATGCAAAGAGAAGATACTTATATAGAAGTCCATCTACAGAGATATGAGTACTTCTGAGGGTGTTTTGACTCTACTTTAAGATAAAGAGATAAAGTGCCCTCTGGAGATGCATGTTCCTCTCTCTCTCCACGACAAGTCCAGGTGACTGCTCTGGACCATTTACCTGACTAAAATGACTAAGGTGAGGTGAGACGAACCCCACCTTTGCTGTTAAGTCAGTCTGGGGTTTTCAGTGTTTGTTCACCACCTTTGTTCTCACATTGTCATGTAAAAGAATTCCAGGGCATATTTTAGTATTATTTATTTCTTATTGATTCATATGCCGTGGGAGAACATGACTGAGGTTTATTGCTCCCAGTAGCAGCAGCAGTAGACATTAAAATGATAATATATCCATTTTTTGAGGCAAGGAAAAGCTGTGGACAGCCAGCTATTTAAAATATTTCAGAAGACAATAATTCTCCTAGGGAACCTTGAAATGGCCATAATTACCAGTCATAGATTAGGATTTAAGAAAACTACTCCACAGTTCCCAACCCCTGAGGCTGGAAAATTGTTTTCCCTTCCAGATTTGTACTAGTTATTAGAGGAAGATAAGAAAATATGAAGCAAAGTAAACATAAAGAAATCTCAGGTTGCAAGGAAGAGTAAAAATGAACAGATTCTTTGGAGAAGATGTCAGCTTTTTCTCACAGGAAAAATAGCTTGGGATATAAAATACAACCTGAGCACTAGGGAAAGTAGTGTAACATTTCCTGTTCTGGCTGAGACTTTTTGATTGACCCTAGAGAATTTCATGGCATACAGTTGGCCACTGCCACAACCTTTGGCGTTTTATTAAAACCCAAAGCTTTTCAGTCTAGGTGATTATTGGAGAATTTAATAATATATATTTTAAAATAAAGTAGTTAACTAACTTCAAGGATGCTCCCAACGGTTTTTAGTTTGATGATTTTCAAACCACTTTATTATTATTATTATTATTATTATGAGATAAAATTAACAAATTTTGTCTTTCTAAATATTATCTTTGGGAGAGGGTAATGATTTTTGGTTTCTGCTCATTTCCTCTGTTATCTTAATTAATATATATTCAAGCTATAAGGCGAGGGAGACATATGCACGTGCAAGTACCACGGAAGTCAATAGGAGTCCTTCTCCTATTAAGGAGTCCTTCTCCTTAACACGAGAAGTTAAAGGATACATGTTTGTGAAGACCGACCCTTTACCAGCACACATTTGTCAAAATTCCTTGTAGCAGAGTGGAGGTTCGGCAGAAGTGCAAGATTCCTGCCCACGGACCTTCACAACGTGCCTCGCAAATTAAGAAAACAGAGCATTGCGCTTTCAGCGTCAAGCATTCTTTCCTGGAAGCTGGTAGCAAACACAACCCGTTGCTGTTTGGCTTTGCTCGTTAAAAAGGAAAGTATCTAGTATCATCGGCATTTACTGTTGGCCACTGAATAACACGCCACCGTGCAAAGGGAGCACCCGGCCACCTTCACTCACATTAGACGAGACATTCTCCCCTGAGTCATGCTCTAAGGATCGGTCAGTGTTTGCTTGGAAAGCCGTTCCCAAAATGGCAAGATCTTTCTGCTGACCTTTTAACTGACTTGAAATAATTTTTCTTCCAGATGGCTCCCAGCTTAAGTTGTTTGTTTGATCAGTTCTGTCATGCTTTAACCTTCAGGATTATTTTACCTCAGTATATATGTCTCATAAGGCTTTTGGCTGCCAGTAATAGATTTATGTTGGAGAGCAGATTTAGAGGGTTTTACCTCTTTTCCCCAGATTCCCTGCCCCTGCTCTGTTTTCTCCCACTCCTTGACCCTACACAGTAGTTTAACACTAGAGAGGGTGGTATGTTAGGTGCATGCTCCTTCTTGTCCATAGTCCTTCTCTTCCTTGGGCCACAGGACCTCCAGTCACATGAGGACCCTGTCAGCCTCTCCTAACCTTCTGCAGTATTGAATACAAGGGGCAAGAGCAAGGACACTGAAAAACAGTCTGTCCCCTTTGTAATATTTAGCATTTCTTTCTTCATCTTCTCCATTCCTGTTTAGTTTTCAAACTCTGTGGTTCTGAAGTTTCGCCTACCGTAAATCATCATAATAGTAGGGAATAAATAAAACCATTGTATTTGTAATAAAAAGGAGTTCTGAATAACTTTCTGCAGATTTTTATAAAGCAGAAATATATGCTTTCCAATACCTTATGGGCTTCACTGAAGTTATGGAATATTTGATTTGGGTTCATGGCTTTCATATCTAGGGGGAGGATAAGCAGAGAAGAGGTACGGCGTTTCCATCAGCACCTTGTGTCAGAGCTAACAAGTCCTCAGAAGCAGTAACTCTCCTGATCTTGGAAGAAAAATAGTATAATGGTAACTATGTTGTGGGTATTGTCTCATTTAGGCCCAGATATCTTGCATACTCTTGATGACAGGCATGAGTTCAAGTTCGTTTCATCAACAAGAGGTCAGAGATCACTATCCAATGGGCTGATACCCATTAGCTTCAATGTGTCACTCTCAACCCCTTGTCCCAGAGTTGTCAATAGCGATAGCCTGGACTTGTTATCTGCCTGCTTTTCCACCAGCAGGTCTTCACTCTTCTGCATTGCTTTGGGATCCTCTCCTAAAACTGAGTCAGAGGACACTTGTCCTGTGTTCCTGGCAGTATTCCTTCAGGAAACCTCCAAGGAATTTGTCAGCTAAAGATCAAAACATCTGTGTAATTAATACCGGAACTGGCACTGGAACAGGTTGCCCAGAGAAGCTGTGGATGCCCCATCCCTACAGATGTTCAAGGCCAGGCTGGATAGGTCTTTGAGCAACCTGGTCTAATGGGAGGTGTCCCTGCCCAGGGCAGGGGGTTGGAAATCAAGATCTTTAAGTCCCTTCCAAACTGAACCATTCTATGATTCTATGATTCTAATATTCATTTACAGAGAGGTAAATGAATGAGCAAAATCCTGTTTCTACTGAAATCAGTGGAAAAAACCCACAGTTTCATGTTACCTGTTGGAGAGGAGATAGACAATAGTCAATTCACCTTTACTAACCATGTGAGTGGCCCAGCTTCTGGTCCCCTGGACAGCCCTGGTCCCCAGGCCATGATAGGGTGCAGAGACAATGGCAGCGTAGACCCAGGTGCCTCCTCACGGAGTCAGCGCTGCTGAGCCCCAGCAGTCCCTGCCTTCCCATGTCTATCTCCACTGTCCTGCCAGGACTGAGCAGCAAAACAGGCCTTGAGCATCTCTGTGTCCACCTGCCCCCCCATCCCCTGTTTCCTTGTAAGGCGAGATGCTTCGCAGGGTAAGGGATGTACCTCCTGAGTGGGTGGCCAGGGACTGGATCCCAGCAAGCGCCCTTTTGCTGTGTTGCTTCTTCTGTCCCCGTTCAGCATCCTGCAGGGTACCTTGTATCCCAAGGGCAGGGTCGTGGAGAGAGTCTCACAGACGCAGCTTCTCCTTGAGCAAACCATTAGTGTTTACAGCCTCACGCCCTCTTAGTCTTTCTTTAATCGCTGACTTTTCATTTTTAGGAGGAATGCCTTCACCTCTTTCTCTCTCCCACGGACTTTGACACCGTAAAGATTCCCCGTGCCCCTTGCAAACAGTGCAAGGGGACTCCATCCACTTAGCTCCCATGGTTTCCGAGTTTATGCAATACTTCATCACCACGCTCACAGGACTGAAATTAGCCAGCAGTTATTGTTTGCATTATTACAGGCAGCCCACAGCTAGGGAGTCAGTATGTGGTAGCCAAAGTATGCACTTTGCCACCAATCACAGGTGGTGACAATACAGTGTACACTTCACTGCCTGCTGTCATCACTCTCAACAAGACATTTCAGTGGTGTTGAGCTTTGAAATCAGATTTCAAGGCGACAAGAGCCCTCAGGATTGTGGAATTTAAAGTCGGTCTTTATCTTCAAAGCAGCCTGCACAGCTAACGTGCCATATTTTTGTTTATGCTAGTGCTACATCTGTAATCCTTAAGATTTGCCAAACTGATTGCAAGGTAGCCACGGGGGAAGGGAAAAGGAAAGAGAAGAGAGAGGTTTAATCAGGGCTGTATCCCCAATATGTTGTCTATTAAAAACAAGCTTGCCTTCACTACGTGAGGGCTGCAACACGGCAGAGATCTGTCTAGTGCTCTTGTGGCACTGACATGTTGAAAGCCACATCACAGGCACGTCAGTCCCCCCTCTCCACAGGGGAGTGGGTTCTTCCTTCAAATATCCTCTCCTGCTTTTTTCTGTGTTGTTTTTGAAGGCTTTCACCTCTTCTGTTGCTATTTTCAAAGGGTGGAAGGAAAGATAAGGTTACAAGGCAGCGTGGGCATGGTTACAGTCTGGTCCTTGGTGAATGCGCAGTGGGACATGGAAAACCAAGACAAGGGAAGAGAGAAGCCAGGGCCAGGTGGAGACATGGTTTTGGAATTAAACTTTACCTGCACTCGTGAGAATTAACATCCTTAACTCAATCACACAACGGTTGTGAAATAAATGTTTGGGGAGAACCATGAGAAAGAAGTAACTGCTTCAAAGGGACATCCTGGTTCCTTATAAGCGCACTTGTGAGGTACATTTACATTTGCTTTTACTCTGTGGTGCATTATGTCCTCCATGGGGAGAACTGGACCAGTGAGGTCCGGTGATGCTCAGGGGCAGCCCAGGTTTGCAGTGTCAGTGTCCTCACTGGCTTGTGCTCTCTCTAGCAGTGACATCTATTTGGATGCCCCTTCAGATACCTGTCCATCTGAGAGAAAACCATAGGCTCAGGTATGAAAAGAAAACTTTAGGGGAGAGGAAATAATTGAAACTTTGTTTTAAACATCAACATGTTGGTTTTGCCTAGGGTAAAAAAAAAAAAAGTGGTAATAAATCAATTAGCTTTTTTGATGACATCTTTGACAACCCAATTTGGAATAACTTGGAGTATAATAAGGCATTTTATTAAATTCTGTTCTACCTTTTCTGCAGTCCTTAGTGGGACGGAGCCGTGAGGCTGAACTCAGGGTGCTCGGGTGGGCTCCTGACAGAGGGTTCTGCCCTCTCTGGTTAAAAAGCCTCAGTCAACCAGCATGTTGCCAAGAGATTTCACTGCCGGTGAAGCTCACCTACACACCAGTGAGGCCAGAGGGATTTCTCTATTAGCAGTAGCAGTAAAAATTAAACTTTAAAAACAAATGAATGCCTACGTTTCATTGGGAAGTTAGCCAGGGGACATACAACTGAAGTGAAGAGCCTGGGCTGTTAGTGACGCAGCAAGACAGAAGAAGGTAGCCAGCAGTTGCCAAAAATTTTACTGGGGAAAATGTGTAAAAATCCCCTTTATCTGAAAGTGGCAAAAAGCCTCAGCACTTTGGCAACGATACTGAACACAGAGCAGCACAGTGCTGCCCTTCGCTTATCTCTGCTTCTAATTCAGTCATTTCATTTGCTGTGTATTTGTGTGCTGCGCATTTTTATGGGGATCCGGAGGATTTAACTGTTACTGGTTTGGCTGCTGCACTTAGTGTCATGCAGCAGCACCTCACACATGGGAATAATTTTAGATATGGTTTTTTTATACAAGTGGATATGGCTTTTCTGTTTGCTTTGTTATAATCTGGTTTAACACTGAGATACCAAGATAACTGGTGCTCAAGGAAGAAGTCAATCCCCCTGCTCCCTGCAAGCAGAGGTTGTGCTCTTGTGGTGGCCACTGGGGCAACTGGTTTGTCTTCAGGCAGCAGACAGCAGTGTAGGGTCTGTCTTCAGTCTTCACCCTTAAGATGCCTTGATGCACCACGAGCTCATGGAATGATTCTCCCTAAACAAATGAGGAGAGAAAACCCCAAGTCAGAAGTGTCTCCAGTGACTTGGAGTTTAATGTCAAATTTTACTTGCTTTTTGTTTCCTCTTTTGACAACCTCACACCCTGGCAGCAGCTCACCTAGGGTGGCCAGCTCTGTAGTGGTCACAGCCAGCACTTCCTTGTAAGTGACCCTGGAGTGGAGGGCAAATAGTGATATAAAAACCCGTGTGTCAGTTTTAAAAGGCTAAGGAGGCATTTTCACACAGTCTCAGGTTTGGCTAATGATATAAATAACAGCAGAGTTAGGCCAGTGAAAACGCAATTCAGACTTCACCATGCCGATCAGAAAAAAGAGGCCATTTTTCACTTTCCACACGAGATGATTCTAACTGGGTCCTGTGTGCAGCTGCCTTTGGCCATCTTTGACCTCCAGCCTCCAGTCCCCCCTTCATGGTCTTCCCGTGTCCTCTGGTGTCCGCACTTCTGCAAAGAATCTCTCTGCAAAGTCCCCCAGACAAACCTGGGGTGAGTGGGCTAAGTCCTGCGCTTGGAGAGCTGATGAATATGGATCTCAGATTTTTGAAGGAATGCAAAGGTAAACCTTAAAGTCCTGTGAATGGATTTGACCTCACTGAAGGAGTTTGCTATTGACTTTAGAGGGAGGAGAATTTTATGCCATTAATGTTCAGCATCTGCCCATACCCACAACCTCCTTGGAAAAACGTTGCCCTGAGATAGGATGCAGCATGTGAAACTTCAGGAGAAACTGATTTATTTGGGAAGAACAGAGAAGGAGTTAGAAACTGCAATAAGTAATGGAAATGCCACATGATCTTTAATGATAATTTTCCTTAGAGAGTTTTGTTTCAAACAGGCAGGCCTCACCTGTGAGAAGCACACAGGGACTGTCTGGTTAAAAGGGAAATGGTTCGTAGGAATCCCTCAGCAAAACCCACCCATACAGATGCTCCCAAAGCTGCTACATCTGCTTCTTTGGAAAACTCTTCTTCCACATCCTCTGCTATGGTGCCAATGCACAATCCTGGGAGATGGATAAAAGCACACTCCAGATTTTCACATGCCAAAGTGGGAATAATGATTCACTAATTAATCCCTCCTTAACAAAACAACATTATTACTTGAAGGAAAAAAAGATCCCCAACAGTAAACACTATTAGACTTTTCTGCAACACTAAAGAAAAATGGGAACCATTCTAAAATTAGGTGCGTGTGTGCAGGGGGAACAATATCCTGCCGCGTTGCCCGAGATACTCATGAGATGAGCCTTTCTTTAATTGAGATTTGTCTCGCGCATGTGATTTATTAAAGAAAAAAAAAAAAGAACTGAACACAAAAATCTGCTTTTTAACAATGTGTTTATGTTTATCCCATTTTTAAAAATTGCTCAAGACTTACATTATCAGCAAGAAAATACGACCTTTATAATTCTTCTCGGGTCAATGATGACGATCAGTAAAATGAGTGTCAGTTGCGCAAATTAAGGGCCTGGAGGCACTCTTAACTTACTCAGTCAAGTTTCTCTTCAGACTTCAAAGCATTCTGGAGAAGCAGAATACATGCAACAAAACTGTTTGGGTCAGTGCTTCCTTTTTTAGTATTCATTTTCTGTCCTCCTTTTACTGGCTGATCTCCAAAGTGTGGGACAACATCTTGGAGCCTAAACACAGACTGCAGAAAACAAGCCATGCGGCCATTGCTTGTTTTGGTGCAATAATAATGAATTTTTTTCCGGGGAAAAGAAAAGGAGAGTCTACTCGTAGCAGTGTCACACTCCATCCTGCACAGAAGGAACAAAACAGTCATCCATCTTATTCTAACATATATAACTTATAATATGTTTATGCTTTTTCTCTGCTGACAACTTTAATAACGAGTTGCCCTACAGTCTTAAATAGAAAAAATACTACAGTTCTGGGTTTAGGCTTAACCCCTTCCCTCCAGCTTTTCTGCGACAGTGTGTTTTGGGAGAGGGGGATCGCTTGGGATATTCCCGTCTGTCATGCTGTTGTTGATATTCCTACCTGATGACAAAGAAACCACCCACCATCGCAAGCCTCTCCGCATACAAAAATTGCTGGCCTGTCCGTCAGTCCGGCGGAGAGGGCTGACAAGACATACTACACTCAAATGTAAAACACATGGCTGCAAAACACTTAGTTTCCTGGCAATAATTAAGAATGCTACTTGGCAGGTTGGCAGCCACATAAAACAACTGTTAGTCAGCTTTAAATTTATTACTTTCCCAGCTTATTGAAATGAAACCCATATTATAAACGTATGTATGAAACGAGGCCTCAGATGATGAAATGACATGCACATAAAGTCAAGGCAGAAGTAAATTGTCTCAGGAGAGCTTTAAAAAGCCTCTGTGTCCTCAAGCCAGCAGAGAAAAGTACACCTTCTGGGGTGAGCCACCTGAAAGCTCACCTGCCTCTCCCGATGGACTGCAGTCGAGCATCCAAAAGACCAAAAGCACCAAAACGCTCCCTAAGTTCAACACAGTGAAACAAAATGGAGAAAAGCTGATTGCCCTCAAGTTTGCATTCACTTTTACAATCTTCTAGGGAGAGCCACCTTATGCGGGATATATGCATGTAATGATAAATACCAGTTACTGTCCACCTTTCTGCTCTCTCTGTGCCATTTTGGCTGGCCAGTGTGGCAGCCCAGCCTGGTGTAACTGTCCTCATGATCATAACCCTTTCCCTTTGCTGATCAACACACATCAGCTCTATCCTCCTGTAGCCTCCATTTTTTTTGCTGGCCCAAACAGTTCAAGCTCTTCCCATCCCTCTTCCTGAGCCAAGGTCTCCCTTCCCCAGCTTGCCTCAGAAAAGCCCTATCCAGCTCAACTTTGTCTTTGTGAACCTCTGGGGATGAACACGGGCTTCCAGGGGAGGGACAGAGGGTTCTTCTGGTCCATGTTTGAGCCCATGGCTCTCTTACACCCCAGGACCACAGGGCATCCCTCTGCCTCAAACGCGGGAGGAGAAACCCAACCCCTCTGGGTGTCCGGGCAGTGAATTCAACTGCCGAGCAACATACATTTTTTTCTAGCAGGAAAAAAAAATGGGGATTTACGATTATCTAGCGCCTGCTTTTAAGGGTCCTGAAATGATTTCAAAATTTAGATCCAAATCCCGTAAACACTTTGCCATATGACTGACTCGACTTGCATGAAGCAACACTTGCCGGCTCTTTGAGGTTTCTCGTAAAGGAAAGCTGTACATGTGCTAAAGTGTTTGCAGAATCGGCTCCTTGGAGCTAAATTCTCATTTTGAATAGTTGCACCACTCTTCCTGCAGCCACTGGCCTCTCAGGGGCATTCAGGTTTCCTCTGGGGTGGAAGAGCTTTGGGTGTTTGTGTTGGAAGGAGCCGATGCTGCGCTGTGTTTGCTGCTCTGAGCCCTTCCCTCTGCCCTGCCAAGAGGATCAGAGCAAATCTGCCGGCATGAGACTGGCTTTCCTGGTGGGTAACTGTTTCCAAGGGATTCATTGAGCTGATATTACCTTAAGCTGACTGAAATCAAAGCTAACCTAGTATCCAGAAACTACATTAAGAAGCTGACCGATCATCTCTTTGCAAGTTCCTGACAAACTTTTCAATAGAGAATTTTGTAGGTGATTTACTTAGACCATAATGTGTGCTCCTCGGAATGGCACCCCGAATTTTTCCTGAAAAGCTAGTGCCTACGGCTTGGTACAGCCAAGAAGCCATATAATCAACACACATGCTCAGTTGGTTGTGCTATTGGACTGAGTTTATTTTTTCTTTTTTTTTGCAGTAAGTAGTTACCAAAAAATCCTCACTTATGCTGGAATATAAATGAAACCTTCATACACTTTTGTAAAAGTCAAATGTGTCAAAATGCTAGTTTTCAGCTTGAAAAACTCAGATTTTTAAAATAATCATTTAAGTGTCCTTGTCAGGGCGTGACCATAGAGTCCATCCTGGATAATGGAAAATCAACAGCTTTACCAAAACCAGTATGTGCCTGCGGAATGCCTTCGCATCAGTGAAATGCAGCATTTCAAAGAGAAATAGCTCTGTGAATCTCCTAGTGTGATCATTTCCAAACAGTGAAGCCACCAGTGCATCAATTGTTAAAGCAGAAAACAATGAGCAAATCAGCATTACAGAAGCATACAGCAATCCTTTTGTCCCTAACAATTTGTTACTGTCTTTTGCAGTTAATACAATTACAGTATCCCAGACAGAAACGTTTTCACAAAGATAGTGAGCGGTCTGAACCCAAGCATTTTGCATCATACAGAACTACGAAACAGCAAAATTGACACCCAAAGCCCAAACCACATCGTTACTGTTCTCCTAAAACATTACAAAACCGTGTCTCACTGACACCTAGATACAGGGTAAGCATAAAATCTTGAGGAAGGGAGGAAATAGTGTCTCCATGTGAAGAGGATACACCTCAGCCATCAGCTGTTGGATGGAAAGGAGTAGGTGGAGGAACGGCAGTGAAGAGGCGGATACGTGGGGAACAGAAAGTAAGAAGGCTGAGCATTAAAGGGAGCAAAGGAAAAGTTATAGGGTGGGGGAAAAGGCAGAGATGAAAGGGGAGAATAGCAAAAGAGAAAGGAGAGGAAGTAATTTTATAGGAAAGGAGGAAAAGAGAATGTAAGGCAAGAAGAGACTGGAAAGGTAAGAAGGAAAAAAAAAAAATGAACCTCAAAGCTGGGTGGCAAAAGGAACAGCAGAATAAAAGAATCATTTAAAAAAAAAGAATAGCGTGAGGGAGTTGCAAATTTATGTGTTTTTTTAAGGAAGCTTGATTCCAGGATGTTACAGTAAATAAAAAATACACAAGCATTTTCTAGGATGCGTGTGTATACACTTCTGCATAGATAGACACACTTACACCCAAATGGACATCTTGAGCAGCCTATAAAACCACACCACAATCCCCTCGGAAAAACCACAACTGTAAACTGTGCACATGCACACATGGTTGCGGTAAATGGAGAGCAGTCGTGATAGACGTTTCTCAGCTGCTTTAAAAGATATTGCCCAGACGGCTTTCATCCCTTCGGGTAGGCCTGCTAGAGCAGCGGGGAAAAGCACGAGGAAGGGGCCGAGAAAGTCCAGAGAGGAAAATATTGTCCAGAGACCTTCGTACTGGCATAGGGAGGAGAGAGCAAAAATAGTCCTGGAATAAGTACTAGTTAATCTAGCTACCTGGAGAGAGAAACATGAAAAGAGGCAGAAGGAGGAACAGAGAAACTTTTGGATGTATAACAAAACCTTTCTTCTATGCTAAATACAAAGAAACATGGGAAGAGACTGCTGATAAATTTTTCAGGAAGACATAGTTTTGTGCCAGTACATAGATCCATACATTCAGATGATACTGTAAAAAAACCACACCACCATCCTCAAATCCACAATGAAAACAATGAGGAGAGGAGAGGAGAGGAGAGGAGAGGAGAGGAGAGGAGAGGAGAGGAGAGGAGAGGAGAGGAGAGGAGAGGAGAGGAGAGGAGAGGAGAGGAGAGGAGAGGAGAGGAGAGGAGAGGAGAGGAGAGGAATAAGGGAAATCAAAGCAGTACAACACCAGACCAGTTTCTCTCCTGCTTTTTCTCAGACAGCTGAAGCACAAGACAGTTTGCTGATATGAGGACTGCATTTCTGTTGCAATTCTCTGCTTTGATTTGTGAAGATTATTTGCAATTTTGGCACTCGGGTCTGAAATTTCCCAGTATCCCTCCCTCAGCCCATGAAGTAAAAAGTTACGTCTTTCTGATGAAAGGTGTTGAGGCACAGCGAAAAAAAAAAATAATCGAACTTCTTCCAAATAAAAAACCCTCAGAAATAATATCCAGCAAGGACATCTTCTTGATTTTCTTTTCAGTACAGAAAAAAAAAATTATCATGAAAATAAAAGTTTTCATATTTTTCCCATTACTGTCTTGTAATTGTAACACAATTACTAAGTTTTGTGTGCCCCTGAGTCATGGGTTTAGGTTTTTAAAAAAAATTTATTTTGTCCAATCTAGACATTAACTCTGGGGGGTTTTTGTGACCTTTTGGGGTGTTTTTTTGCTAAAACACCTATGTTCTGGGGGAGAGGAATTCTAAATACTGCCTGCCCTCTGAAATTTCTGAAACCCCCCCATCTGATACAGACTCAGCGCCTGTTTTCTGGCAATTTTCCAGCTGCCAACTGGAAGTTCCAATCAGTAATGGCATTCTCTTAAAATCTGTCAAGGGCAGAAGTTTTACGATGTACTGTACACCCATGCTACTAAAAATTTGCAGCAGGGCGAGTCACTTGTAATGAGCTTTTTTCACTTGTGAATAATCTGCAGACAGACTGACTTTTTTCTTTTTCTTTTCCTAATCTGATTTATTATTTGCAGTTTGTTTCCAATTTCCACTGGTAATTTTTGATCTGTGTTTCCTCACCACCACCATCATCTTTTTGTTATGAAATTCTGTATAATAAAAATTTGAAATGGGACCATTTACCTGGCTGTTCGGTTCTTTTTTTTGTGACCTGATTGGATGAGGGAAGAGTTCTCTAGTTCTGTAGTTCTGGTGGGCATACCCTCAATGTAAGTTAAGTGTTGGCTTTCTATATTCCATAAAGTTTGTTTTCATCTAAGAAAAGGCAAGAAGCAGCACAGAGACCCATGCTCGGGTTAAAAAAGGAATCAGTGCTTCTTTATAGATGAGATTTTTCCTAAACTGTCACAAACTGCCCAATGAAAAATTATCTCCTGTTTTTTTTATCTTTAGTAGCTCACGCGAGTGAAGCACTCCTCTTTCCTTTAGAAGAATGAGTGGATTTAGGCTCTGCTACAAACAGTAGAAGCTGACATTTGCCATGATTAAATTGCAGCTCGTGGGGACAGAAGCCAGTGGAGAATCATAGAACCATAGAATTGTCTAGGTTGAAAGGGACCTTCAAGATCATCTAGTCCAACCATCAATCTAACTCTGATAAAAAAACAAAAGAAAACCATAAAAAAAAAACCAAACCCCCATTACGAAACTATGTCTCTAAGCACCATGTCAACCTGTCTTTTTAAAACCTCCAGGGATGGGGATGGTGCCCCAACCACTTTCCTGGGCAGCCCATCCCAATGCTTAAAAACCCTTTCCGTGTCAAATTTTTTCCTAATATCCAATCTGAACCTCCCCTGGCGCAACTTAAGGCCATCTCCTCTTGACTTATTGCCTGTGACTTGGGAGGAGAGACCAACCCCCACTTCTCTACAACCTCCTTTAAGGTTGTAGAGAAGCTGTGGAAAGATGCCGTTTGCTTTGGTGGAGTTGCAGCATCACCTGTAAAGATGGCCTGGAAATCACTGCGGCTTCTTGGGACGTTGGCATCGTTTTGTCGAGCTTCAACGAGCTGCCGAAGGTGAGAGCAGAGGGTGTGGGAATGGCTGGTTTCCACTTTGTTGGGAGCGGGAGGCAGCCCCTGCCTTTAGAAGGGTCCATCACGGCATCTGCCCCAGGGCCGGGGGCACGGGAGGGCTGCGGGGGGCAGCCATCGGCTGGGGCTGCAAAGGCAAAGCAGAGACCACGAACAGGGTCCAGTGTTCCCAGGCTTCGAGGAAATGTTTAATGTCGAGGCATGTTTTACGTCAATCAAACACATAAACCACTGTTACTGTTACCGGGACTGCATAAACCCATAAAGATGCACTTTTAAACCTTTAAAAGTAAGGTACCGTAATTACATCTAATAGAACTCTCTGGGTCCCAGGGGTGCCTTTCCTGCTTTTAAGATACCCAAGGTGGATGAGGTAAAGGAGAAAAAAACCCCTTCCTTAAAGCTCTGAGGGCAGAAAAATGCAAACGCTGTCCAATTCCGTGCGCAAGATCTCTCAAGCCTTGATTTATTGGCTTTAATAACTGTGGGATCTCTCTCCGCTTTTTGGCTTGAGAAATTGAAGCCATGAGGTTGTGAGAATGTCTTTCTTCCAGAATAATCTGCTCTAGTGCCAGTCATTGGGGAAAGCCAGCAGCCTCACTTTATTTGAGCTGCGTGATGCTCTTTTTAAGCTAGTTTTAAATCTAACTTCATCCTAGAGCAGCCTCCTCTTGCAAAAAAAAAAAAAAAAAGAAAAAAACCCAGACTTTTTCTGGGAAGCAAAAGGCTGGGCTTTGCCTTACAACAAGATGCAAGTGACTCCGCCGTGGTTAACGTCACATAATGATTTCGTGACGCAGCCATGCTTCTTCGTGAGCAAAGAGGGCTGAGTTTTGGGCTGCCCCCCCACCCCCACCCCCCCCCTCGCTTTCCCGGAGGAGCTGCGGGTCAATCACTGCACTGCTTTTCTGCTGGAAATAACGATGGTTGCGATGGGAGGAATAAGAGAAAGAAGGAATTAGGCATCTGAAAGTCGGGGGAGACGTGCAAGCCGTGGATTAAAATCAGATTGCTGAAGCTGTTACTGTCCACCGCCTTTCATCATCCCCCCCCCGGCCCCTCCCAGCAGATCTTGCTGGCTTTGAGGCAGAAGCCCCTCGTTTCAGCCCCAACGCAGGGCACCGTCCCCCTCCTCCTGGCTGGCCCGGGGGACAGCCATGGTGGGCGCGCGCCCCAGAGGTAGCAGTGGCCCAAGGGAGGAACGGGACGGAGGGATGCGCCCCGCAGCAGCTCCCACCATCTGATTTCAATCTGCTGCCACATGTCCGGAGCGCGGGAGCATCTCCAGCCACATGCGAGGTGCCCCGAGGGAGGAGAGGGGCACGATGGCCGTCCACGGGGTCGGACCCTCCGGCAGGATTTCTCAGCTGCAGGGGTTCGTTTCCAACTGGACCTGCCAAATCCTGCTTTGGGGTTGGTTTTTTTTTTGGCATTGGCAGTGAAGGGATTTGGATGCATTTTCAGGAGCAAAATGTTGACAGTGCGGCATACTGCAGTCACTGGAGAAACTGGATTCTCTTTTTTCCAGGTGTATTTTTAAACTGAAACAAGCCTCAGAGGTCAGAGCAGGGCTTTTTGAAATTCCCTATCAAGTGTAACTGGCAGGGGCTCACGGACCAGCTCCACAGCCTGCATGAAGCTTTCCACTGTCTTCTCCAGTGCAGGCAATGAGCGCTGGTTGGGAATTTTTCAACAAAACACTCCTTTGTTATAAAATGCCAGTTCGTTGGCCCCGGTATTTTCATGAAAACAAAGGTTTCTGAGGTCTGACATGAAAATTATGGGTAAATCAAGACAGCACATCCCAAAATAACTTGCTATTCAGGGCACTCCAACCTGAACTGGATGGAGCCGAGCCTGGAAACTGTATTTTTTATATTACAGGTGAATTTCCAAACACCAGGCTGTTGTAAGACAGATGTTGGGCTCCTTTTTTATGGGAAAACATAGCTGGTGGGTCTGAGTGCTGCACTCATTACGATTCAATAAACCTGGGGCTTCACAAACGAGAAAACTTTCCTGCCCAGTTCTCTAACGAACAGCTTGAAAAACATTCATGAAAAAAAAGAAAGGTTTAATTAGCATATCGTGTTCATTTATAACCGTTTTCTATTATAACTGTTTATTTATATGTATGAATATCTGTTAATAAAGGAGAGAAGAGGAGGAATGGATCCTGGTCTAACTATACATTGTTTTAGGAGCAGGGAATTGAACAAAAAGAAAAAGCCAGGAAATTCCAAGCCGAGGTTCCCAGTTGACAGTACATCTGTCACTTGCATCTTGATATGCTTTTTATTTCCCATGACGGCAAGAATTTCCATTTATGAGGATTTGCTTTAACTTTGAATTTCCTGATTTTTGTCAGGACGTGGAGCAGTTTTGTCGTTCTACACGTAACGAGCAGTTTTAATCTCTTGGCTGGTTATTGGAGACCGTCCCAACGTTCCCTACACCTTTCCAAGTGAGCAATTTCAGGGTTCAAGCACAACTGCACTTTCCTGAGCCAGCACTAAGGCTTTTGGCAAAGAGATCGGGGCGCCCTTTACATCTTCTTTTCCTCAAAGGAGGGCTCCTCTTTGCCTGCCGGCCGGGTTTCCCCAGCCTCTGGCTCCTCTCAGCTTCTCCGGGTTTATTTGCAGTGTGTGGTAATCTAAATTCCTCACGAACACCTTCCATCACTCGCTTGCTGATCCGTGTCCTGTTCTTTTGGCTGAATTACATTTTAAAGTCCCTCCTGGCTTCCCTCGGTCGGGTCTGACGCTGGCTGCTATGAAATGACCCTTGTCCCCAGTGACTATCACTCATGTTTGCCCTAAAAAAATACAATGTGCCTATAGTGTTAAAGCAAATAAGCCACATGTCATATTAGCAAATACGTGCAGTTAAAGACCAGTAGACCAGAAAGGGCCCACCTCGTATTGTCTTATGATTCATATTTAAATATTTCTTCCCTCAGAGGTGGGAACTCGGTCGGATACGGTCTGTGTGGCCCTTTCCCACCAGTCCTGAGTGACCAATAATTAATTTATGCTGAATGTAATTACTCCCTTGTTAACAGTAGTTTTTCTGCACTTTCTCTCGGTTGGCTCTGGAGACGTACATGTTGAGTGTGATGTATGACTCCTGGCACAGAATGAAACCCTAGTCCTGTGAAAAGACATAGATAAAGTGAGGTTGCTCCATTACTCGCTAATGAATTTATAGGTTCACCGCTCTTATCTGAAGTACAGCAGAGAAAAATTCTTAGAGGCTATTAGTGTAGTCTCGAAATAAAGATATTGGGACTCGGGCTTAGCCATCCTTCTCCGTCCTGTCACTTCAATGGGCACTTCAAAACAACAACAACAAAACCCGGTTTTAATCTAAAGGAAGGAGAGCGAGACGGAAAGATGCTGTGGCCTGGGCTGTGCCTTCGCCAAGAAACGCCGGGGCTGGAAAAAGCAAGGAATAATGAAAACACTTCCCACCTGATGATTCATTAACGGCACGTAGGGCGTGCGCAGAGCGGGACAGGGCAGCAGGGGGATGTGTTATAGATAACGAGTGGCTGCAGCTATTGTGTTTCAAAGCTGTAGTCAGGCTAACGTGGTGCTGGCAGGCAGACGTGAACCCCTTTTTTTGGAAGGCGCTATAATAGCTTCCTAGAAATTAAAGACAGAAGGGGTTAGCGGATCGTGCACCCTGTCCTCCGAAATACCGTGGGCTGCTAGGATTCATGCAAAATATACCTTATTCCAAGTCCGAAGCTGTCAGTCAAGGCAAACATTTCAACCTTAAAAAGCTTGAGCTTGGTGTTAGCAGCGGGAAGAAATCCTGGTGCCTCCTGGATGGGCATCCCTTGTGCTTGTGGGGTACGAGGTAGGTTTAGCAAGCTCAGGCAATCAAAATCTGGCAAAAATCATGCCCTAGGCCACAGGGGGAGGTTGAAAAACCCCAAGACCCAGTAAATCTGGTCTGGGCAGGGAAAACCCTTCCTAGGTCCAAAAGTGGACATCCATCCAACCTCTTTTCAGTGGTACCCAGTGACAGGACGAGGGGCAACGGGCAGAAGCTGGAACATAGGAAGTTCCATTCAAATATGAGGAAGAACTTCTTTCCAGTGAGGGTGACAGAGCCCTGAAAGAGGCTGCCCAGGAAGGTCGTGGAGTCTCCTTCTCTGGAGATTTTCAAGACCCGCCTGGATGCAGTCCTGAGTAATGTGCTCTGGGCAATCCTGCTTTAGCAGGGGAGTTGGACTAGATGATCTCTAGAAGGTCCCTTCCAACTCCAACAATTCCGTGATTCCATGAAACCTGGGCTTGTGGGCAAGGGACACCAACAGTGGTGGGGGCCCCACATGTCCATCGGTGAAGAGGGATAATTCAGTGCAAGCTGGGTGGGGAGGGAATCAGGAGATCAGGAGTTGAACTATTGCAGGGAGAAGGGGGAAAAAAAAAAACCCTTCCTGGCTCTACCACATGGAGAACTGCTTGTTTTGGCACACGTGTGGGAAGTTTCTTGAAGGCCAATTAAAAAATTAGGTGTGTCAATAGCCTGCTAGCTGTTGTGCAGAAACCTGTATTTTAAACCGTAGGGGGTAACAAAGGCCTTGTTGCAGTCTGCTGGGTAAAATTTAATTTATACCAGTCAGCAGACCCCAGAGACCTAACGTGATACAGCCACACACCGAACGGGGTTGGCGAGCAGACCCTGAAGGAAGGCGGCGGGGAGGGTTGGGTGAGAAGGGCTGTTGGCTTCAATATAACAAGCTGAAAAGAGCAAATGCGAGAAAATATTTACAGCTGAAATCATCAAAGCGACTACTAAGTGGTAATACAGGACACTACCGGGAAAGGCGTTGCTCTGAGGGTGGCATTGCCCCTTTCCTCTAGGAGATAATTTAATAAACTGAGCAAGAGTGAGAGGGCAACAGGGATTGTGCCACCGGTCGCTTATCTCCAGCAGCCACCTTTTGGTAATATGGGGAAGCAGGGTCAAAAAGAGATGAGGAAAGCCGTTTACCTTCCTGCAGCTAGAAAAACCTCTACAACTGCATTTCAGAGACCCCGGAAGAGTCTTGCTGAATCTCATACACGCGGCATCTCTGCCCTGCAAAGCTCAGCTGGTGGGACGTGAGGGAGACCAACGCTGTGCTTCAGATCTGCTGTCTCTCTCTGTCCCTTTGCGGCAGATTTCCTCCTGGTTTGCCTTGAGGGAAATAGGACGCGACTTCTGCGTGGTCCAGAGAAGGGGCCAGGTTTTCGCAGGGGATGGAGGAGGTGGGTGGCCGGAGGTCTGAGCCAGGGCATCCCGGCAGGGCTGGGAGCCACGGGGCTACGAGCCCTGCCTGGCAGGACACGGCAGACTGCCTTTCCCTTCCTTCCTCACGGCCCGGCTTAGTGCGCAGGGCTCCTGACCGCAGCCACGGCTTTTTTCATGGAGAACAAAGCCCTTTTTATTTCCTTTTTTTTTTTTTTTTCTTTCCTTTGGATTTGGCTGTTGGAAAGGAGCTAGAAACTATTTGCACCAGGAAATACAGGCTGAAGAATGAGTGTGTCAGCCCGAGTCCACTTGGCAGGGCTGCTTCCAGTGCAGAAGCGAGGCAGCGGCCCGTTAGGAGGCCTGCTAATTGTCACTGAAGACAAAATGAATAGCTGTGGATTAATTGGGCGCTCCTACTATTGTTTTTCTAGAAGAAAACTTCTTGTTTCTAGGAAAGGGCCAGGGATGATGTTTCTGCTCAAGCACACATTTCCATTGGTCAGACATTCACTAGGTCTTCTGGGGCTATGAAAAATAAGGTACGGAGGTTTCCAGAAATGTTCTTTGCTGATGAGTCTTCACCAGTACAATGCCAAATCGCAGACTGGTCAGTTTGCTTTTGGGGACTGTTGTTATCTAAAGAGCACACAATTAAAAATGTTTCTTTAATGTAAAACACGAACACAGTAACCAGCTGGAATTTTTTAGCAGAAGCAGAACTGACTTTATCTTTTGAAGGGAAAAGACTTGCTGCAATGAGTTGTGACTGGTGAGCAAGGGATTACAAAAGCACCTCCTGGAAGACTGTGGCAGACACAAGTAAAACGAGGTAAAGTCCACCTGCTCCCAAAAGCCAGGTTTAAAGTTTTGCACCGTCCTCAGCAAAGATCACAATATATGAGATTTAAAGCAAGGCAAATCCTCCTCCGCTGATGATGAAGGCCTCTGCCAGGAGAAGTCTGTAAGAAAGCAAAAATTCAAATATTTTGCACAGCGCTGTACTGCCAGCTGCAAAAGTTTTTGGCACCAAGGTCCTGAAACGGAGGCAGCTACCTACGATACAGGCTCTGTCAAAAGAGAGACAGTATATCTTTTTAATTATTTTATGCAGACAGCTTTCATTTCTTAATCTTTATATCATTTTATATTTGCAATACCACAGCTTCTGATGTGCAACTGCTTAGAGGAGAAAAGGATCGTTTGGGTAACAGGGGAACTTATTTGGCATTACTCAACCCTTACATCTAACCTGAATATGCGAGATTTTTTTAAGCATTAAATCTTACAAGAGGAAGGAAAAGAAAGAAGAAAAGTTTTCCTTTTCACACCACACCAGATCTAGTTGAGACTGGCTACACGGAGTAAATACCAAGAGTGAAATTCTAGCCCCATTGAAGTTAATGGCAAAATTCCCGTTGACTTCAGCTGGGCCAGGATTTCACCCTTTGAGTATTTCCAGCTCAACCAGAAGCAGGAAATACTGGAAAGCTCTTGACAGAGCCTGTTCTCATGATATTTCCAGTCCAAATTTTCAGGCCCTGTTATTCTGCATTGTTTAGATCACACAGTAAAATAAGAAGGGTGTTGGGAATACGCTGTGCTAGAAATTCTTCGGAAGGTAAATGTAGAAATAGAGATGAGATTTAAATTAAAGGGAAAAAGGATGAATGAGGTGACTTCATGCAGAAAGTGATATAGTGAGTTTTGGGTTGACTTTAGTAGCTCACTATTACATAACAGAATGGTTGTAACATTCTGTGGAAATGACATACGAGCTGGCACGCTACATTTATATAATTTTCACTGAACATAACTCCTGCACAATGTGGAAAATGAGTACTCTCAAATCTTTGCCCCGTCGTGCTCTAGCAGCACACAATGCTTTCCCCAGAGCTCTGCAGTGCCACGAACTGCAAACAACTGCCTCAGGAAGGACAAATGCTGCAGAATACAGTAGTCTTTCATAGAGAGGTAATTAAAAGGAAATACAACCGCTGTGGCCCTGAAGGCTTTGGGCAGGAAAGGGGCTCTCTCTCTGCCACCATCTGTTGGTGAATGGGGGAAGGAAAGTACGTGGAACCTCCTCATCTGCAGAGACCTGCCCAGACCCCAGCCCCACAGATGCTCCCCAGAACAAAAAGTTTTCTCCTTCCAGCTGCAGTATCACAAGGGCAACGTGGCAACACGGAGACTCGTGTCTGCATTTATGCCTTTCCGGAACCCCTCCTGTGCATTCAGTAGGTTTGTTGCACCCCGGTACAAACAGCGGCTCAGCCCATCAGCAAAAGGAACAAGAAAAGAGCCTTATTTTCAGAGAACCACAGAATCTTCATGGTTGGAAGGGACCTTTGAGATCACCGAGTCCAACCACACACACACAAAAAAACCCTCCAACAATCTCAGGCACTAGAGCATGCCCTGAAGTGCCACGTCTACACGTTTCTTAAATACCTCCAGGGATGGTGACTCCACCACCTCCCTGGGCATGCCATTCCAGTGCCTTTTAAATAAAAGAGTTTAAGAAAGGACTCCCAAAAGGTTGCTGTGCTTCTGCTGTGCCTCCCCAAGGGACCCCGAGCACACAGCATGACTCCCTAATCTGCCACACAGTGAGCCCAGTATGAGCAGGATCTTCTCCTGCCACGGTGTTCCTGTTCAGCATCCCTCCCTGCCTTTCTTGTGGTTTTCTTAAAACTGGAGCTCAGGAACTGGCTGTTTTGGCTCAGGTTTTCAACTGTGTTCCCGTAGCCTATGGCTGCCCCAGAGGTGTGAGCACTGTTCTCGCTTCCTTCTTGGAGGGACAGGGGCTGAGGGATTTATGTTCCTCTTTCCCTGTCCCACCTTCTCCTGACTCCAGGAACTTTAATTTCCATGGGGAACTTGTTTTTTGTATGGGAACAGAATCTCTAGCTAGCCACAGGACTATTCCTTACAGTGGGATAATCAACTCCACGGTCTTTGGATAGTCTAGGTGTCCATAATGCACCTTGTGTTGCCACTATTTTCCAATAAATATTGTGCTCCCAAAATATCCATCTGTCAGATATCTTTCTTCTAATTAACCATCAAATACAGATAAAATCAATATGCTTGGGTCAGTCTCAGGCAAACCTAGGAAGAAATTCCTAGGGATTATGTCTGTCAGAGCCCACATCAGGATTTTGGCCTTCACTAGCCATCAAGAGTAGCCATAGTGGACCTTACTGGGTAAGGAGGGGGTGGTGATGGGGAAGAACATTTTGTCATTTATTGAGTTACTTCTCTCCTGACCCCAGTAACTGGTACGATTTCCAGGAGAGCATTCAGTCCTGATTTAAAAATGCCAAAAGTTGGGCTGTCCCCCACATCACTCAGTAAGTCCTTTCTGAAGAATAATCAGGAAAAAGCAATTGCTTTATCCAGTTTGCATTTGACCGTCTTTCAGGTTTCTGGCAATTTGTTCTGCCCATGTCTGTCTTTGCTCCATTAGTAAGTGGAGCCTGAGTAACCAGCCCCTTCCTCCTGGTGAAGGTATTACCCAGTGCAATCAAGTGCCTCCTCGGTCTTCTTCTTGATAACTTAAACAGATTGAATTCTTTAAGTGCTTCAGTGTAGGGCGCTTTCTCCAGTCTCTGAATCATTTTTACGGCTCTCTTCTGCACCTTCTCCAGTTTTTCAATATCCTTTTTTATAATGTGAGCATCAGAAGCCCATGCAGCGCTGCAGTATCTGGTTAATAGGCGGTAGATAAGTTCCTTGGCCTGTTTTCTGAAGTCAAGGCTGGGTTCCCTTTTACCTCGAGTAAAACCTTTGCCTTTCCCCTTACAGACAGGAGGCTGGTCTGCATGGTCCGTGGCAGGCAGGGGACAGCATGCCCTGCCTGCAGTGTGATGCAGCCAGCTGTGGGCTGGCTGGGACCCAGCTGTGCCACAGGGAGGGCAAGCTCCTGCCAGCCAGCAAGACCATGGAGAGATTTTGGGTTTGGTTTTTTTTTTTCTACTACTGTGAGTAGGGAATATCACCTCTTAAGGTAGTAAGTGGTAAAGGTATTTAGGAAAAGAAAATCTAAGAACAGATATTTAGTGAGCCTAGAAAGGCTGGGCGAAAAGGTTTATTTCTCTTTAAAAGGACGCCAGGTTTATTGCTGCTGACAGCACCTGGCAAAAGTCTTACAAAACCGCATAATGTGAAGGGAACTCCCCATTTCGGCTGGTAGAAGGCTTGCACGAAATGATTTGTCAGTCTGTGGGTTCAGACTACACCTTCACTAATTTAACAGAGCAGAATGACATAAGCACCTATTCCAAACTATTCCAAAGAATTCCTGCAATGCTCTTCATTGCTTGGATAGCTTTTAATTTTTTTCATATAGCTTCAACTTCAAAAAAAAAAAAAAGAAAAAAAAAGAAGAAATGGTAGCAGCTTTTCTTCATAAAGGGTAAAACCCACGTGTGAGGGAACAGTCACAGGGGCTACCAAGAAAAAAACCTGTGAAGAAAATCTGGTTTTGAGACTGCACAGTTATAGATGGGCAACTCACCTGGAGAACAGGTCCCCAGCTGGCCTTTTCCCAGATCCTCATGCAATGGGGCAGAAGCAGAGATGACCTTGCTGTGCCCATCCATCTTGGCGTCACCACTCACAGCAGCCAAGGAATTGCCACATCTCTAATGACAGTGGTTGCTCAGACCTGGTCTGCTGTACCTACTGCTGGAGGATGTAGGCTGAAGTTCGAGATAGGACACAGGGCCCTGAGAGAAGACAAGAAGATGAAGTGAGGCAGAACACGCTATGGCCACCCAGAGTGGGGCGAATAGTGGTTTTGATTATGCTGGTGAGAGTCAGGAAGCTGGGGAGAGCAGAGAGATACCACTGCTTACCCTAGGGCCACCTGAAGGAGAAAAAGGTGGATGTATGGACATGGTGGGGCAGCAGAAGGAAGAGCAGGGAGCCCAGGCATGGGAAGGTGCCCTCCAAGAGCCGGAGAGGCCTGACGCAGCAGTGGGCTGCTGTGTTATGGTGTTTCCAGTTAAAAGGATTTAACGAAGGAGCATACCTGCCCAGCCTTACAGCCTGAAGTCTGCGGCTCTCCGGAGTGAAAGCAACTTGCATCCACTCCATGGCAACCATAGGGGGTAACAGAAGGAATGAGCTCCTTTCCTTTGCCTGAAAAATACACCATAGGCAAGAGTGTGGTTTAAAATGCAGCCACAAACTGTGATAAAAGCAGCTCAAAGCCAAACCCAAACTCTTTCGGATGTGGAGGCCTGTATTAACATAAGAGATGAAAACCAGAATCTCGTCTGGCCAATCTATTCCCCATTAAAAGCCAGTTCCAGGAAACTCAAGTACTCCCCCACGCTGGGAGGGCTTGAGCTCAACGTGCCTGGATTAGGAACACGGCTATCAGCTCAGGAGATGAAGATTGATGTGTTTCTGGTCCTACATGCAGAGTTTAATATGAGGGCACTTTCTGTGGCCAAGCCGGACGCTCGGTCAATGCCGGGTGAGAAGGGAGCCCAGGAACAGCTCTGCCTTCACTGTGCTTTTGCACGGCAGGAGCACTGCAGGTTTGCAGATCTGCTTGCTTCATGAAGTCTTCCTTAGCTAATAATTTCCTTTCATCTCAGATGTTTCCTTGCACGTGCTTGATGCATGCAAGTACATGCTTGAAAACATGGTCTGGAAAAGAGTTAAGTGTATCAAGCGACAATAGAGGGCTTCAGTTTCTTAAAATGAGCCGCAGTGAAGGTACAGGTACAGGATGTTGGGATGCTGGTCTGGAAATAATGCCCGGGGTTATAATTTCATTCATTCAAACACAAATAGGTCTGTAGGCAAGTTCTGTGGTCATTGGGCGACGAGTCATGTTAGCGGCTCCCCTCACTTTTCACCCAGGTGACATCCCTGGATTACGTCCACCTCTGCTACGGTCATCACCTGATAAATGAGGTAGAGGATCTGACCTAGCGTTGCAGGGCTTTAAGGTGTTTGGGACTTGTGTGCCAATTGGGACCTCTTGTTGAGTATGGGAAGGTGCAGCGAGACTTCATGTAGGATCCTTCAGAGCAACAGAACCACCGTGGTCATAAACAGCCTCCTAGACTTCAGATAACCAAAGACCTCTTTCAAATCTAGGTCACTTGTTTGTTTTAGAGAGCCATTTAAACCTAATCTTTCTCAGGGTGGACTTTAAAAACCTTATTGTTTAGGAAAATAGTTGATTTGTTATTTTTGGTTGCATAATACTTTTGCAAGACGATAGATTAAGAGACTTTTAAGGCACTTGACCTGATCTAGAGACAAAATTTAAAGACATTATGAGAGGTAGGTGGAACGTTTCTCTGTCAACAATTCATAACTTTTAGAGATGTTAAAAAAAAATCTTAGAAAAACTGCAATTTTAATCCTTTTTATCAAACTTTGAAAATGTCCTTCAGCTCCAATATCTTTAACTTGAATTTAGAAAGAAAACTTTCGTTCATTTCTCAGGAGAACAATCCCATTTTCTAACAACATCAGCAGTTTGAAAGAGAAACTAAACTTTTCTATTTTCAAGGAAAAGGATTCTGCCAAAACTTCCATTTTTTGTATCAACAGGCTCAAGTTTGACTTGGATAGCTCTTTTTTATTATTTCTCTGAAAGAGGCCAGATATTTTTTCCAAAAACATATGCATCGCTACTAATAGTTTGGCTTTGATGCAACAGCATTTTTCAATAAAAATATCTGAAATATTCCACCAACTATTAAGAATATTTATTTGCCTCCAATTCTCCTTCATCTCTTCAACAAAAAGCTTTCAAAATTTTCTGAATGCGGAATGAGTTCGCAGCTGGCCTCCTCCTGCTGTTTGTTTTTAAGCAATAATATGTGAATATTGTGTTATTTGTAAGATTGTAATGCTCATACTACGGCAGGTAC